>NW_026614266.1:0-210081 GCF_026230105.1 Diorhabda sublineata
AATCGAATTTCAATTTTCAATCAACACAAAGTGACAGTAGACCTCAATGGGCTTCAATGGAAGTTAATCTACGATATCTGACAAAGATAGATGCAAACTCTCTCAAATATATAAGAAATGTTGAAATTCGACTTCAAATTAGGAAGATAGACTTTGAAATTTTCAATCAACACAAAGTGACAGTAGACCTCAATGAGCTTCAATGGAAGTTAATCGACGATATCTGACAAAGATAGATGCAAACTCTCTCAAATATATAAGAAATGTTGAAATTCGACTTCAAATTAGGAAGATAGACTTTGAAATTTTCAATCAACACAAAGTGACAGAAGACCTCAATGGGCTTCAATGGAAGTTAATCGACGATATCTGACAAAGATAGATGCAAACTCACTCAAATATATAAGAAATGTTGAAATTCGACTTCAAATTAGGAAGATAGACTTTGAAAATTTTCAATCAACACAAAGTGACAGTTGACCTCAATGGACTTCAATGGATGTTAATCGACGATATCTGACAAAGTTAGATGCAAACTCTCTCGAATATATAAGAAATGTTGAAATTCGACTTCAAATTAGGAAGATAGACTTTGAAAATTTTCAATCAACACAAAGTGACAGTTGACCTCAATGGACTTCAATGGATGTTAATCGACGATCTCTGACAAAGTTAGATGCAAACTCTCTCAAATATATAAGAAATGTTGTAATTCGACTTCAAATTAGGAAGATAGACTTTGAAATTTTCAATCAACACAAAGTGACAGTAGACCTCAATGGGCTTCAATGGAAGTTAATCGACGATATCTGACAAAGATAGATGCAAACTCTCTCAAATATATAAGAAATGTTGAAATTCGACTTCAAATTAGGAAGATAGACTTTGAAAATTTTCAATCAACACAAATTGACAATCGACCTCAATGGGCTTCAGTGGATGTTAATCGCCTATATCTGACAAAGTTAGATGCAAACTCTCTCAAATATATAAGAAATGTTGAAATTCGACTTCAAATTAGGAAGATAGACTTTAAAAATTTTCAATCAAAACAAAGTGACAGTTGACCTCAATGGATGTTAATCGACGATATCTGACAAAGTTAGATGCAAACTCTCTCGAATATACGAGAAATGTTGAAATTCGACTTCAAATTAGGAAGATAGACTTTGAAAATTTTCAATCAACACAAAGTGACAGTTGACCTCAATGGGCTTCAATGGATGTTAATCGCCTATATCTGACAAAGTTAGATGCAAACTCACTAAAATATATGGGAAATGTTGAAATTCGACTTCAAATTAGGAAGATAGACTTTGAAAATTTTCAATCAACACAAATTGACAATCGACCTCAATTGGCTTCAGTAGATGTTAATCGACGATATCTGACAAAGTTAGATGCAAACTCTCTCAAATATATAAGAAATGTTGAAATTCGACTTCAAATTAGGAAGATAGACTTTGAAAATTTTTAATCAACACAAATTGACAATCGACCTTAATGGGCTTCAATGGATGTTAATCGCCTATATCTGACAAAGTTAGATGCAAACTCACTCAAATATATAAGAAATGTTGAAATTCGACTTCAAATTAGGAAGATAGACTTTGAAAATTTTCAATCAACACAAATTGACAATCGACCTCAATAGGCTTCAGTAGATGTTAATCGACGATATCTGACAAAGTTAGATGCAAACTCTCTCAAATATATAAGAAATGTTGAAATTCGACTTCAAATTAGGAAGATAGACTTTGAAAATTTTTAATCAACACAAATTGACAATCGACCTCAATGGGCTTCAATGGATGTTAATCGCCTATATCTGACAAAGTTAGATGCAAACTCACTCAAATATATAAGAAATGTTGAAATTCGACTTCAAATTAGGAAGATAGACTTTGAAAATTTTCAATCAACACAAATTGACAATCGACCTCAATAGGCTTCAATGGATGTTAATCGCCTATATCTGACAAAGTTAGATGCAAACTCACTCAAATATATGAGAAATGTTGAAATTCGACTTCAAATTAGGAAGATAGACTTTAAAAATTTTCAATCAACACAAAGTGTCAGTTGACCTCAATGGACTTCAATGGATGTTAATCGAGTATATCTGACAAAGTTAGATGCAAACACACTCAAATATATGAGAAATGTTGAAATTTGACTTCAAATTAGGGAGATAGACTTTAAAAATTTTCAATCAACACAAAGTGACAGTCGACCTCAATGGGCTTCAATGGATGTTAATCGCCTATATCTGACAAAGTTAGATGCAAACTCACTCAAATATATAAGAAATGTTGAAATTCGACTTCAAATTAGGAAGATAGACTTTGAAAATTTTCAATCAACACAAAGTGACAGTTGACCTCAATTGGCTTCAGTAAATGTTAATCGACGATATCTGACAAAGATAGATGCAAACTCTCTCAAATATATAAGAAATGTTGAAATTCGACTTCAAATTAGGAAGATAGACTTTGAAAATTTTCAATCAACACAAATTGACAATCGACCTCAATGGGCTTCAATGGATGTTAATCGCCTATATCTGACAAAGTTAGATGCAAACTCACTCAAATATATGAGAAATGTTGAAATTCGACTTCAAATTAGGAAGATAGACTTTGAAAATTTTCAATCAACACAAAGTGACAGTCGACCTCAATTGGCTTCAGTAGATGTTAATCGACGATATCTGACAAAGTTAGATGCAAACTTTCTCAAATATATAAGAAATGTTGAAATTCGACTTCAAATTAGGAAGATAGACTTTGAAAATTTTCAATCAACACAAAGTGACAGTCGACCTGAATTGTCTTCAGTAGATGTTAATCGACGATATCTGACAAAGTTAGATGCAAACTCTCTCAAATATATAAGAAATGTTGAAATTCGACTTCAAATTAGGAAGATAGACTTTGAAAATTTTCAATCAACACAAATTGACAATCGACCTCAATGGGCTTCAATGGATGTTAATCGCCTATATCTGACAAAGTTAGATGCAAACTCACTCAAATATATAAGAAATGTTGAAATTCGACTTCATATTAGGAAGATAGATTTTGAAAATTTTCAATCAACACAAATTGACAATCGACCTCAATGGGCTTCAGTGGATGTTAATCGCCTATATCTGACAAAGTTAGATGCAAACTCTCTCAAATATATAAGAAATGTTGAAATTCGACTTCAAATTAGGAAGATAGATTTTAAAAATTTTCAATCAAAACAAAGTGACAGTTGACCTCAATGGATGTTAATCGACGATATCTGACAAAGTTAGATGCAAACTCTCTCGAATATATGAGAAATGTTGAAATTCGACTTCAAATTAGGAAGATAGACTTTAAAAATTTTCAATCAACACAAAGTGACAGTTGACCTCAATGGACTTCAATGTATGTTAATCGCCTATATCTGACAAAGATAGATGCGAACTCACTCAAATATATGAGAAATGTTGAAATTCGACTTCAAATTAGGAAGATAGACTTTGAAAATTTTCAATCAACACAAAGTGACAGTCGACCTCAATGGGCTCCAGTGGATGTTAATCGACGATATCTGACAAAGTTAGATGCGAACTCACTCAAATATATGAGAAATGTTGAAATTCGACTTCAAATTAGGAAGATAGACTTTGAAATTTTCAATGAACACAAAGTGACAGTAGACCTCAATGGGCTTCAATGGATGTTAATCGCCTATATCTGACAAAGTTAGATGCAAACTCACTCAAATATATAAGAAATGTTGAAATTCGACTTCAAATTAGGAAGATAGACTTTGAAATTTTCAATCAACACAAAGTGACAGTAGACCTCAATGGGCTTCAATGGAAGTTAATCGACGATATCTGACAAAGATAGATGCAAACTCTCTCAAATATATAAGAAATGTTGAAATTCGACTTCAAATTAGGAAGATAGACTTTGAAAATTTTCAATCAACACAAATTGACAATCGACCTCAATGGGCTTCAATGGATGTTAATCGCCTATATCTGACAAAGTTAGATGCAAACTCACTCAAATATATAAGAAATGTTGAAATTCGACTTCAAATTAGGAAGATAGACTTTGAAATTTTCAATCAACACAAAGTGACAGTAGACCTCAATGGGCTTCAATGGAAGTTAATCGACGATATCTGACAAAGATAGATGCAAACTCACTCAAATATATGAGAAATGTTGAAATTCGACTTCAAATTAGGAAGATAGACTTTGAAAATTTTCAATCAACACAAAGTGACAGTCGACCTCAATGGGCTCCAGTGGATGTTAATCGACGATATCTGACAAAGTTAGATGCGAACTCACTCAAATATATGAGAAATGTTGAAATTCGACTTCAAATTAGGAAGATAGACTTTGAAATTTTCAATGAACACAAAGTGACAGTAGACCTCAATGGGCTTCAATGGATGTTAATCGCCTATATCTGACAAAGTTAGATGCAAACTCACTCAAATATATAAGAAATGTTGAAATTCGACTTCAAATTAGGAAGATAGACTTTGAAATTTTCAATCAACACAAAGTGACAGTAGACCTCAATGGGCTTCAATGGAAGTTAATCGACGATATCTGACAAAGATAGATGCAAACTCTCTCAAATATATAAGAAATGTTGAAATTCGACTTCAAATTAGGAAGATAGACTTTGAAAATTTTCAATCAACACAAATTGACAATCGACCTCAATGGGCTTCAATGGATGTTAATCGCCTATATCTGACAAAGTTAGATGCAAACTCACTCAAATATATAAGAAATGTTGAAATTCGACTTCAAATTAGGAAGATAGACTTTGAAATTTTCAATCAACACAAAGTGACAGTAGACCTCAATGGGCTTCAATGGAAGTTAATCGACGATATCTGACAAAGATAGATGCAAACTCTCTCAAATATATAAGAAATGTTGAAATTCGACTTCAAATTAGGAAGATAGACTTTGAAAATTTTCAATCAACACAAATTGACAATCGACCTCAATGGGCTTCAATGGATGTTAATCGCCTATATCTGACAAAGTTAGATGCAAACTCACTCAAATATATAAGAAATGTTGAAATTCGACTTCAAATTAGGAAGATAGACTTTGAAAATTTTCAATCAACACAAATTGACAATCGACCTCAATGGGCTTCAATGGATGTTAATCGCCTATATCTGACAAAGTTAGATGCAAACTCACTCAAATATATAAGAAATGTTGAAATTCGACTTCAAATTAGGAAGATAGACTTTGAAATTTTCAATCAACACAAAGTGACAGTAGACCTCAATGGGCTTCAATGGAAGTTAATCGACGATATCTGACAAAGATAGATGCAAACTCTCTCAAATATATAAGAAATGTTGAAATTCGACTTCAAATTAGGAAGATAGACTTTGAAATTTTCAATCAACACAAAGTGACAGAAGACCTCAATGGGCTTCAATGGAAGTTAATCGACGATATCTGACAAAGATAGATGCAAACTCACTCAAATATATAAGAAATGTTGAAATTCGACTTCAAATTAGGAAGATAGACTTTGAAAATTTTCAATCAACACAAAGTGACAGTTAACCTCAATGGACTTCAATGGATGTTAATCGACGATATCTGACAAAGTTAGATGCAAACTCTCTCGAATATATAAGAAATGTTGAAATTCGACTTCAAATTAGGAAGATAGACTTTGAAAATTTTCAATCAACACAAAGTGACAGTTGACCTCAATGGACTTCAATGGATGTTAATCGACGATCTCTGACAAAGTTAGATGCAAACTCTCTCAAATATATAAGAAATGTTGAAATTCGACTTCAAATTAGGAAGATAGACTTTGAAATTTTCAATCAACACAAAGTGACAGTAGACCTCAATGGGCTTCAATGGAAGTTAATCGACGATATCTGACAAAGATAGATGCAAACTCTCTCAAATATATAAGAAATGTTGAAATTCGACTTCAAATTAGGAAGATAGACTTTGAAAATTTTCAATCAACACAAATTGACAATCGACCTCAATGGGCTTCAGTGGATGTTAATCGCCTATATCTGACAAAGTTAGATGCAAACTCTCTCAAATATATAAGAAATGTTGAAATTCGACTTCAAATTAGGAAGATAGACTTTAAAAATTTTCAATCAAAACAAAGTGACAGTTGACCTCAATGGATGTTAATCGACGATATCTGACAAAGTTAGATGCAAACTCTCTCGAATATACGAGAAATGTTGAAATTCGACTTCAAATTAGGAAGATAGACTTTGAAAATTTTCAATCAACACAAAGTGACAGTTGACCTCAATGGGCTTCAATGGATGTTAATCGCCTATATCTGACAAAGTTAGATGCAAACTCACTAAAATATATGGGAAATGTTGAAATTCGACTTCAAATTAGGAAGATAGACTTTGAAAATTTTCAATCAACACAAATTGACAATCGACCTCAATTGGCTTCAGTAGATGTTAATCGACGATATCTGACAAAGTTAGATGCAAACTCTCTCAAATATATAAGAAATGTTGAAATTTGACTTCAAATTAGGAAGATAGACTTTGAAAATTTTTAATCAACACAAATTGACAATCGACCTTAATGGGCTTCAATGGATGTTAATCGCCTATATCTGACAAAGTTAGATGCAAACTCACTCAAATATATAAGAAATGTTGAAATTCGACTTCAAATTAGGAAGATAGACTTTGAAAATTTTCAATCAACACAAATTGACAATCGACCTCAATAGGCTTCAGTAGATGTTAATCGACGATATCTGACAAAGTTAGATGCAAACTCTCTCAAATATATAAGAAATGTTGAAATTCGACTTCAAATTAGGAAGATAGACTTTAAAAATTTTCGATCAACACAAAGTGACAGTTGACCTCAATGGGCTTCAGTGGATGTTAATCGCCTATATCTGACAAAGTTAGATGCAAACTCACTCAAATATATAAGAAATGTTGAAATTCGACTTCAAATTAGGAAGATAGACTTTGAAAATTTTCAATCAACACAAAGTGACAGTTGACCTCAATTGGCTTCAGTAAATGTTAATCGACGATATCTGACAAAGATAGATGCAAACTCTCTCAAATATATAAGAAATGTTGAAATTCGACTTCAAATTAGGAAGATAGACTTTGAAAATTTTCAATCAACACAAATTGACAATCGACCTCAATGGGCTTCAATGGATGTTAATCGCCTATATCTGACAAAGTTAGATGCAAACTCACTCAAATATATGAGAAATGTTGAAATTCGACTTCAAATTAGGAAGATAGACTTTGAAAATTTTCAATCAACACAAAGTGACAGTCGACCTCAATTGGCTTCAGTAGATGTTAATCGACGATATCTGACAAAGTTAGATGCAAACTTTCTCAAATATATAAGAAATGTTGAAATTCGACTTCAAATTAGGAAGATAGACTTTGAAAATTTTCAATCAACACAAAGTGACAGTCGACCTGAATTGTCTTCAGTAGATGTTAATCGACGATATCTGACAAAGTTAGATGCAAACTCTCTCAAATATATAAGAAATGTTGAAATTCGACTTCAAATTAGGAAGATAGACTTTGAAAATTTTCAATCAACACAAATTGACAATCGACTTCAATGGGCTTCAATGGATGTTAATCGCCTATATCTGACAAAGTTAGATGCAAACTCACTCAAATATATAAGAAATGTTGAAATTCGACTTCATATTAGGAAGATAGATTTTGAAAATTTTCAATCAACACAAATTGACAATCGACCTCAATGGGCTTCAATGGATGTTAATCGCCTATATCTGACAAAGTTAGATGCAAACTCACTCAAATATATGAGAAATGTTGAAATTCGACTTCAAATTAGGAAGATAGACTTTAAAAATTTTCAATCAACACAAAGTGTCAGTTGACCTCAATGGACTTCAATGGATGTTAATCGCGTATATCTGACAAAGTTAGATGCAAACACACTCAAATATATGAGAAATGTTGAAATTCGACTTCAAATTAGGAAGATAGACTTTGAAAATTTTCAATCAACACAAATTGACAATCGACCTCAATGGGCTTCAATGGATGTTAATCGCCTATATCTGACAAAGTTAGATGCAAACTCACTCAAATATATGAGAAATGTTGAAATTCGACTTCAAATTAGGAAGATAGACTTTAAAAATTTTCGATCAACACAAAGTGACAGTTGACCTCAATGGGCTTCAGTGGATGTTAATCGACGATATCTGACAAAGTTTGATGCAAACTCTCTCAAATATATAAGAAATGTTGAAATTCGACTTCAAATTAGGAAGATAGACTTTGAAAATTTTCAATCAACACAAAGTGACAGTTGACCTCAATGGGCTTCAGTGGATGTTAATCGACGATATCTGACAAAGTTTGATGCAAACTCTCTCAAATATATAAGAAATGTTGAAATTCGACTTCAAATTAGGAAGATAGACTTTGAAAATTTTCAATCAACACAAATTGACAATCGACCTCAATGGGCTTCAATGGATGTTAATCGCCTATATCTGACAAAGTTAGATGCAAACTCACTCAAATATATGAGAAATGTTGAAATTCGACTTCAAATTAGGAAGATAGACTTTAAAAATTTCCAATCAACACAAAGTGTCAGTTGACCTCAATGGACTTCAATGGATGTTAATCGCGTATATCTGACAAAGTTAGATGCAAACACACTCAAATATATGAGAAATGTTGAAATTCGACTTCAAATTAGGAAGATAGACTTTGAAAATTTTCAATCAACACAAATTGACAATCGACCTCAATGGGCTTCAGTGGATGTTAATCGACGATATCTGACAAAGTTAGATGCGAACTCACTCAAATATATGAGAAATGTTGAAATTCGACTTCAAATTAGGAAGATAGACTTTGAAAATTTTCAATCAACACAAATTGACAATCGACCTCAATGGGCTTCAATGGATGTTAATCGCCTATATCTGACAAAGTTAGATGCAAACTCACTCAAATATATGAGAAATGTTGAAATTCGACTTCAAATTAGGAAGATAGACTTTAAAAATTTTCGATCAACACAAAGTGACAGTTGACCTCAATGGGCTTCAGTGGATGTTAATCGACGATATCTGACAAAGTTTGATGCAAACTCTCTCAAATATATAAGAAATGTTGATATTCGACTTCAAATTAGGAAGATAGACTTTGAAAATTTTCAATCAACACAAATTGACAATCGACCTCAATGGGCTTCAATGGATGTTAATCGCCTATATCTGACAAAGTTTGATGCAAACTCTCTCAAATATATAAGAAATGTTGAAATTCGACTTCAAATTAGGAAGATAGACTTTGAAAATTTTCAATCAACACAAAGTGACAGTTGACCTCAATGGACCTCAATGGATGTTAATCGCGTATATCTGACAAAGTTAGATGCAAACACACTCAAATATATGAGAAATGTTGAAATTCGACTTCAAATTAGGAAGATAGACTTTGAAAATTTTCAATCAACACAAATTGACAATCGACCTCAATGGGCTTCAATGGATGTTAATCGCCTATATCTGACAAAGTTAGATGCAAACTCACTCAAATATATGAGAAATGTTGAAATTCGACTTCAAATTAGGAAGATAGACTTTAAAAATTTTCGATCAACACAAAGTGACAGTTGACCTCAATGGGCTTCAGTGGATGTTAATCGACGATATCAGACAAAGTTAGATGCGAACTCACTCAAATATATGAGAAATGTTGAAATTTGACTTCAAATTAGGGAGATAGACTTTAAAAATTTTCGATCAACACAAAGTGACAGTTGACCTCAATGGGCTTCAGTGGATGTTAATCGACGATATCTGACAAAGTTTGATGCAAACTCTCTCAAATATATAAGAAATGTTGAAATTCGACTTCAAATTAGGAAGATAGGCTTTGAAAATTTTCAATCAACACAAAGTGACAGTTGACCTCAATGGTCCTCAATGGATGTTAATCGCGTATATCTGACAAAGTTAGATGCAAACACACTCAAATATATGAGAAATGTTGAAATTCGACTTCAAATTAGGAAGATAGACTTTGAAAATTTTCAATCAACACAAATTGACAATCGACCTCAATGGGCTTCAATGGATGTTAATCGCCTATATCTGACAAAGTTAGATGCAAACTCACTCAAATATATGAGAAATGTTGAAATTCGACTTCAAATTAGGAAGATAGACTTTAAAAATTTTCGATCAACACAAAGTGACAGTTGACCTCAATGGGCTTCAGTGGATGTTAATCGACGATATCTGACAAAGTTTGATGCAAACTCTCTCAAATATATAAGAAATGTTGAAATTCGACTTCAAATTAGGAAGATAGACTTTGAAAATTTTCAATCAACACAAAGTGACAGTTGACCTCAATGGACCTCAATGGATGTTAATCGCGTATATCTGACAAAGTTAGATGCAAACACACTCAAATATATGAGAAATGTTGAAATTCGACTTCAAATTAGGAAGATAGACTTTGAAAATTTTCAATCAACACAAATTGACAATCGACCTCAATGGGCTTCAATGGATGTTAATCGCCTATATCTGACAAAGTTAGATGCAAACTCACTCAAATATATGAGAAATGTTGAAATTCGACTTCAAATTAGGAAGATAGACTTTAAAAATTTCCAATCAACACAAAGTGTCAGTTGACCTCAATGGACTTCAATGGATGTTAATCGCGTATATCTGACAAAGTTAGATGCAAACACACTCAAATATATGAGAAATGTTGAAATTCGACTTCAAATTAGGAAGATAGACTTTGAAAATTTTCAATCAACACAAAGTGACAGTCGACCTCAATTGGCTTCAGTAGATGTTAATCGACGATATCTGACAAAGTTAGATGCAAACTCTTTCAAATATATAAGATATGTTGAAATTCGACTTCAAATTAGGGAGATAGACTTTGAAAATTTTCAATCAACACAAATTGACAATCGACCTCAATGGGCTTCAATGGATGTTAATCGCCTATATCTGACGTAGTTAGATGCAAACTCACTCAAATATATGAGAAATGTTGAAATTCGACTTCAAATTAGGAAGATAGACTTTAAAAATTTTCGATCAACACAAAGTGACAGTTGACCTCAATGGGCTTCAGTGGATGTTAATCGACGATATCTGACGTAGTTAGATGCAAACTCACTCAAATATATGAGAAATGTTGAAATTCGACTTCAAATTAGGAAGATAGACTTTAAAAATTTTCAATCAACACAAAGTGACAGTTGACCTCAATGGGCTTCAGTGGATGTTAATCGACGATATCTGACAAAGTTTGATGCAAACTCTCTCAAATATATAAGAAATGTTGAAATTCGACTTCAAATTAGGAAGATAGACTTTGAAAATTTTCAATCAACACAAATTGACAATCGACCTCAATGGGCTTCAATGGATGTTAATCGCCTATATCTGACAAAGTTAGATGCAAACTCACTCAAATATATGAGAAATGTTGAAATTCGACTTCAAATTAGGAAGATAGACTTTAAAAATTTCCAATCAACACAAAGTGTCAGTTGACCTCAATGGACTTCAATGGATGTTAATCGCGTATATCTGACAAAGTTAGATGCAAACACACTCAAATATATGAGAAATGTTGAAATTCGACTTCAAATTAGGAAGATAGACTTTGAAAATTTTCAATCAACACAAATTGACAATCGACCTCAATGGGCTTCAGTGGATGTTAATCGACGATATCTGACAAAGTTAGATGCGAACTCACTCAAATATATGAGAAATGTTGAAATTCGACTTCAAATTAGGAAGATAGACTTTGAAAATTTTCAATCAACACAAATTGACAATCGACCTCAATGGGCTTCAATGGATGTTAATCGCCTATATCTGACAAAGTTAGATGCAAACTCACTCAAATATATGAGAAATGTTGAAATTCGACTTCAAATTAGGAAGATAGACTTTAAAAATTTTCGATCAACACAAAGTGACAGTTGACCTCAATGGGCTTCAGTGGATGTTAATCGACGATATCTGACAAAGTTTGATGCAAACTCTCTCAAATATATAAGAAATGTTGAAATTCGACTTCAAATTAGGAAGATAGACTTTGAAAATTTTCAATCAACACAAATTGACAATCGACCTCAATGGGCTTCAATGGATGTTAATCGCCTATATCTGACAAAGTTTGATGCAAACTTTCTCAAATATATAAGAAATGTTGAAATTCGACTTCAAATTAGGAGGATAGACTTTGAAAATTTTCAATCAACACAAAGTGACAGTTGACCTCAATGGACCTCAATGGATGTTAATCGCGTATATCTGACAAAGTTAGATGCAAACACACTCAAATATATGAGAAATGTTGAAATTCGACTTCAAATTAGGAAGATAGACTTTGAAAATTTTCAATCAACACAAATTGACAATCGACCTCAATGGGCTTCAATGGATGTTAATCGCCTATATCTGACAAAGTTAGATGGAAACTCACTCAAATATATGAGAAATGTTGAAATTCGACTTCAAATTAGGAAGATAGTCTTTGAAAATTTTCAATCAACACAAATTGACAATCGACCTCAATGGGCTTCAGTGGATGTTAATCGACGATATCAGACAAAGTTAGATGCGAACTCACTCAAATATATGATAAATGTTGAAATTTGACTTCAAATTAGGGAGATAGACTTTAAAAATTTTCGATCAACACAAAGTGACAGTTGACCTCAATGGGCTTCAGTGGATGTTAATCGACGATATCTGACAAAGTTTGATGCAAACTCTCTCAAATATATAAGAAATGTTGAAATTCGACTTCAAATTAGGAAGATAGGCTTTGAAAATTTTCAATCAACACAAAGTGACAGTTGACCTCAATGGACCTCAATGGATGTTAATCGCGTATATCTGACAAAGTTAGATGCAAACACACTCAAATATATGAGAAATGTTGAAATTCGACTTCAAATTAGGAAGATAGACTTTGAAAATTTTCAATCAACACAAATTGACAATCGACCTCAATGGGCTTCAATGGATGTTAATCGCCTATATCTGACAAAGTTAGATGCAAACTCACTCAAATATATGAGAAATGTTGAAATTCGACTTCAAATTAGGAAGATAGACTTTAAAAATTTTCGATCAACACAAAGTGACAGTTGACCTCAATGGGCTTCAGTGGATGTTAATCGACGATATCTGACAAAGTTTGATGCAAACTCTCTCAAATATATAAGAAATGTTGAAATTCGACTTCAAATTAGGAAGATAGACTTTGAAAATTTTCAATCAACACAAAGTGACAGTTGACCTCAATGGACCTCAATGGATGTTAATCGCGTATATCTGACAAAGTTAGATGCAAACACACTCAAATATATGAGAAATGTTGAAATTCGACTTCAAATTAGGAAGATAGACTTTGAAAATTTTCAATCAACACAAATTGACAATCGACCTCAATGGGCTTCAATGGATGTTAATCGCCTATATCTGACAAAGTTAGATGCAAACTCACTCAAATATATGAGAAATGTTGAAATTCGACTTCAAATTAGGAAGATAGACTTTAAAAATTTCCAATCAACACAAAGTGTCAGTTGACCTCAATGGACTTCAATGGATGTTAATCGCGTATATCTGACAAAGTTAGATGCAAACACACTCAAATATATGAGAAATGTTGAAATTCGACTTCAAATTAGGAAGATAGACTTTGAAAATTTTCAATCAACACAAAGTGACAGTTGACCTCAATTGGCTTCAGTAGATGTTAATCGACGATATCTGACAAAGTTAGATGCAAACTCTCTCAAATATATAAGAAATGTTGAAATTCGACTTCAAATTAGGAAGATAGACTTTGAAATTTTCAATCAACACAAAGTGACAGTAGACCTCAATGGGCTTCAATGGAAGTTAATCGACGATATCTGACAAAGATAGATGCAAACTCTCTCAAATATATAAGAAATGTTGAAATTCGACTTCAAATTAGGAAGATAGACTTTGAAAATTTTCAATCAACACAAATTGACAATCGACCTCAATGGGCTTCAATGGATGTTAATCGCCTATATCTGACAAAGTTAGATGCAAACTCACTCAAATATATGAGAAATGTTGAAATTCGACTTCAAATTAGGAAGATAGACTTTAAAAATTTTCGATACACAAAGTGACAGTTGACCTCAATGGGCTTCAGTGGATGTTAATCGACGATATCTGACAAAGTTTGATGCAAACTCTCTCAAATATATAAGAAATGTTGAAATTCGACTTCAAATTAGGAAGATAGGCTTTGAAAATTTTCAATCAACACAAAGTGACAGTTGACCTCAATGGACCTCAATGGATGTTAATCGCGTATATCTGACAAAGTTAGATGCAAACACACTCAAATATATGAGAAATGTTGAAATTTGACTTCAAATTAGGGAGATAGACTTTAAAAATTTTCAATTAACACAAAGTGACAGTCGACCTCAATGGGCTTCAATGGATGTTAATCGCCTATATCTGACAAAGTTAGATGCAAACTCACTCAAATATATGAGAAATGTTGAAATTCGACTCCAAATTAGGAAGATAGACTTTGAAAATTTTCAATCAACACAAAGTGACAGTTGACCTCAATGGACTTCAATGGATGTTAATCGACGATATCTGACAAAGATAGATGCAAACTCTCTCAAATATATAAGAAATGTTGAAATTCGACTTCAAATTAGGAAGATAGACTTTGAAAATTTTCAATCAACAAAAATTGACAATCGACCTCAATGGGCTTCAATGGATGTTAATCGCCTATATCTGACAAAGTTAAATGCAAACTCACTCAAATATATGAGAAATGTTGAAATTCGACTTCAAATTAGGAAGATAGACTTTGAAAATTTTCAATCAACACAAAGTGACAGTTGACCTCAATGGACTTCAATGGATGTTAATCGCGTATATTTGACAAAGTTAGATGCAAACACACTCAAATATATGAGAAATGTTGAAATTTGACTTCAAATTAGGGAGATAGACTTTGAAAATTTTCAATCAACACAAATTGACAATCGACCTCAATGGGCTTCAATGGATGTTAATCGCCTATATCTGACAAAGTTAGATGCAAACTCACTCAAATATATAAGAAATGTTGAAATTCGACTTCAAATTAGGAAGATAGACTTTGAAAATTTTCAATCAACACAAATTGACAATCGACCTCAATGGGCTTCAATGGATGTTAATCGCCTATATCTGACAAAGTTAGATGCAAACTCATTCAAATATATGAGAAATGTTGAAATTTGACTTCAAATTAGGGAGATAGACTTTAAAAATTTTCAATCAACACAAAGTGACAGTCGACCTCAATGGGCTTCAATGGATGTTAATCGCCTATATCTGACAAAGTTAGATGCAAACTCACTCAAATATATGAGGAATGTTGGAATTCGACTTCATATTAGGAAGATAGACTTTGAAAATTTTCAATCAACACAAATTGACAATCGACCTCAATGGGCTTCAGTGGATGTTAATCGACGATATCTGACAAAGTTAGATGCGAACTCACTCAAATATATGAGAAATGTTGAAATTCGACTTCAAATTAGGAAGATAGAGTTTAAAAATTTTCGATCAACACAAAGTGACAGTTGACCTCAATGGGCTTCAGTGGATGTTAATCGACGATATCTGACAAAGTTTGATGCAAACTCTCTCAAATATATAAGAAATGTTGAAATTCGACTTCAAATTAGGAAGATAGGCTTTGAAAATTTTCAATCAACACAAAGTGACAGTTGACCTCAATGGACCTCAATGGATGTTAATCGCGTATATCTGACAAAGTTAGATGCAAACACACTCAAATATATGAGAAATGTTGAAATTTGACTTCAAATTAGGGAGATAGACTTTAAAAATTTTCAATCAACACAAAGTGACAGTCGACCTCAATGGGCTTCAATGGATGTTAATCGCCTATATCTGACAAAGTTAGATGCAAACTCACTCAAATATATGAGAAATGTTGAAATTCGACTCCAAATTAGGAAGATAGACTTTAAAAATTTTCAATCAACACAAAGTGACAGTTGACCTCAATGGACTTCAATGGATGTTAATCGACGATATCTGACAAAGTTAGATGCGAACTCACTCAAATATATAAGAAATGTTGAAATTCGTCTCCAAATTAGGAAGATAGACTTTGAAAATTTTCAATCAACACAAATTGACAATCGACCTCAATGGGCTTCAATGGATGTTAATCGCCTATATCTGACAAAGTTAGATGCAAACTCACTCAAATATAAGAGAAATGTTGAAATTCGACTTCAAATTAGGAAGATAGACTTTAAAAATTTTCGATCAACACAAAGTGACAGTTGACCTCAATGGGCTTCAGTGGATGTTAATCGACGATATCTGACAAAGTTTGATGCAAACTCTCTCAAATATATAAGAAATGTTGAAATTCGACTTCAAATTAGGAAGATAGACTTTGAAAATTTTCAATCAACACAAAGTGACAGTTGACCTCAATGGACCTCAATGGATGTTAATCGCGTATATCTGACAAAGTTAGATGCAAACACACTCAAATATATGAGAAATGTTGAAATTCGACTTCAAATTAGGAAGATAGACTTTGAAAATTTTCAATCAACACAAAGTGACAGTCGACCTCAATTGGCTTCAGTAGATGTTAATCGACGATATCTGACAAAGTTAGATGCAAACTCTCTCAAATATATAAGAAATGTTGAAATTCGACTTCAAATTAGGAAGATAGACTTTGAAAATTTTCAATCAACACAAATTGACAATCGACCTCAATGGGCTTCAGTGGATGTTAATCGACGATATCTGACAAAGTTAGATGCGAACTCACTCAAATATATGAGAAATGTTGAAATTCGACTTCAAATTAGGAAGATAGACTTTAAAAATTTTCGATCAACACAAAGTGACAGTTGACCTCAATGGGCTTCAGTGGATGTTAATCGACGATATCTGACAAAGTTTGATGCAAACTCTCTCAAATATATGAGAAATGTTGAAATTCGACTTCAAATTAGGAAGATAGACTTTGAAAATTTTCAATCAACACAAAGTGACAGTTGACCTCAATGGACCTCAATGGATGTTAATCGCGTATATCTGACAAAGTTAGATGCAAACACACTCAAATATATGAGAAATGTTGAAATTTGACTTCAAATTAGGGAGATAGACTTTAAAAATTTTCAATCAACACAAAGTGACAGTCGACCTCAATGGGCTTCAATGGATGTTAATCGCCTATATCTGACAAAGTTAGATGCAAACTCACTCAAATATATGAGAAATGTTGAAATTCGACTTCAAATTAGGAAGAGAGACTTTGAAAATTTTCAATGAACACAAATTGACAATCGACCTCAATGGGCTTCAGTGGATGTTAATCGACGATATCTGACAAAGTTAGATGCGAACTCACTCAAATATATGAGAAATGTTGAAATTCGACTTCAAATTAGGAAGATAGACTTTAAAAATTTTCGATCAACACAAAGTGACAGTTGACCTCAATGGGCTTCAGTGGATGTTAATCGACGATATCTGACAAAGTTTGATGCAAACTCTCTCAAATATATGAGAAATGTTGAAATTCGACTTCAAATTAGGAAGATAGACTTTGAAAATTTTCAATCAACACAAAGTGACAGTTTACCTCAATGGACCTCAATGGATGTTTATCGCGTATATCTGACAAAGTTAGATGCAAACTCACTCAAATATATGAGGAATGTTGGAATTCGACTTCATATTAGGAAGATAGACTTTGAAAATTTTCAATCAACAAAAATTGACAATCGACCTCAATGGGCTTCAGTGGATGTTAATCGACGATATCTGACAAAGTTTGATGCAAACTCTCTCAAATATATGAGAAATGTTGAAATTCGACTTCAAATTAGGAAGATAGACTTTGAAAATTTTCAATCAACACAAAGTGACAGTCGACCTCAATGGGCTTCAATGGATGTTAATCGCCTATATCTGACAAAGTTAGATGCAAACTCACTCAAATATATGAGGAATGTTGGAATTCGACTTCATATTAGGAAGATAGACTTTGAAAATTTTCAATCAACACAAATTGACAATCCACCTCAATGGACCTCAATGGATGTTAATCGCGTATATCTGACAAAGTTAGATGCAAACACACTCAAATATATGAGAAATGTTGAAATTCGACTTCAAAATTGGGAAGATAGACTTTGAAATTTTCAATCAACACAAAGTGACAGTAGACCTCAATGGGCTTCAATGGAAGTTAATCGACGATATCTGACAAAGATAGATGCGAACTCACTCAAATATATGAGAAATGTTGAAATTCGACTTCAAATTAGGAAGATAGACTTTAAAAATTTTCGATCAACACAAAGTGACAGTTGACCTCAATGGGCTTCAGTGGATGTTAATCGACGATATCTGACAAAGTTAGATGCGAACTCACTCAAATATATGAGAAATGTTGAAATTCGACTTCAAATTAGGAAGATAGACTTTGAAAATTTTCAATCAACACAAATTGACAATCGACCTCAATGGGCTTCAATGGATGTTCATCGCCTATATCTGACAAAGTTAGATGCAAACTCACTCAAATATATAAGAAATGTTGAAATTCGACTTCAAATTAGGAAGATAGACTTTGAAAATTTTCAATCAACACAAATTGACAATCGACCTCAATGGGCTTCAATGGATGTTAATCGCCTATATCTGACAAAGTTAGATGCAAACTCACTCAAATATATAAGAAATGTTGAAATTCGACTTCAAATTAGGAAGATAGACTTTGAAATTTTCAATCAACACAAAGTGACAGTAGACCTCAATGGGCTTCAGTGGAAGTTAATCGACGATATCTGACAAAGATAGATGCAAACTCTCTCAAATATATAAGAAATGTTGAAATTCGACTTCAAATTAGGAAGATAGACTTTGAAATTTTCAATCAACACAAAGTGACAGTAGACCTCAATGGGCTTCAATGGACGTTAATCGCGTATATCTGACAAAGTTAGATGCAAACACACTCAAATATATGAGAAATGTTGAAATTTGACTTCAAATTAGGGAGATAGACTTTAAAAATTTTCAATCAACACAAAGTGACAGTCGACCTCAATGGGCTTCAATGGTTGTTAATCGCCTATATCTGACAAAGTTAGATGCAAACTCACTCAAATATATAAGAAATGTTGAAATTCGACTTCAAATTAGGAAGATAGACTTTGAAAATTTTCAATCAACACAAAGTGACAGTTGACTTCAATTGGCTTCAGTAGATGTTAATCGACGATATCTGACAAAGTTAGATGCAAACTCTCTCAAATATATAAGAAATGTTGAAATTCGACTTCAAATTAGGAAGATAGACTTTGAAAATTTTCAATCAACACAAAGTGACAGTCGACCTCAATTGTCTTCAGTAGATGTTAATCGACGATATCTGACAAAGTTAGATGCAAACTCTCTCAAATATATAAGAAATGTTGAAATTCGACTTCAAATTAGGAAGATAGACTTTGAAAATTTTCAATCAACACAAATTGACAATCGACCTCAATGGGCTTCAATGGATGTTAATCGCCTATATCTGACAAAGTTAGATGCAAACTCACTCAAATATATAAGAAATGTTGAAATTCGACTTCAAATTAGGAAGATAGATTTTGAAAATTTTCAATCAACACAAATTGACAATCGACCTCAATGGGCTTCAATGGATGTTAATCGCCTATATCTGAAAAAGTTAGATGCAAACTCACTCAAATATATGAGAAATGTTGAAATTCGACTTCAAATTAGGAAGATAGACTTTAAAATTTTTCAATCAACACAAAGTGTCAGTTGACCTCAATGGACTTCAATGGATGTTAATCGCGTATATCTGACAAAGTTAGATGCAAACACACTCAAATATATGAGAAATGTTGAAATTCGACTTCAAATTAGGAAGATAGACTTTAAAAATTTTCGATCAACACAAAGTGACAGTTGACCTCAATGGGCTTCAGTGGATGTTAATCGACGATATCTGACAAAGTTTGATGCAAACTCTCTCAAATATATAAGAAATGTTGAAATTCGACTTCAAATTAGGAAGATAGACTTTGAAAATTTTCAATCAACACAAAGTGACAGTTGACCTCAATGGACCTCAATGGATGTTAATCGCGTATATCTGACAAAGTTAGATGCAAACACACTCAAATATATGAGAAATGTTGAAATTCGACTTCAAATTAGGGAGATAGACTTTGAAAATTTTCAATCAACACAAAGTGACAGTTGACCTCAATGGACCTCAATGGATGTTAATCGCGTATATCTGACAAAGTTAGATGCAAACACACTCAAATATATGAGAAATGTTGAAATTCGACTTCAAATTAGGAAGATAGACTTTGAAATATTTCAATCAACACAAATTGACAATCGACCTCAATGGGCTTCAATGGATGTTAATCGCCTATATCTGACAAAGTTAGATGCAAACACACTCAAATATATGAGAAATGTTGAAATTTGACTTCGAATTAGGGAGATAGACTTTAAAAATTTTCAATCAACACAAAGTGACAGTTGACCTCAATGGACTTCAATGGATGTTAATCGCCTATATCTGACAAAGTTAGATGCAAACTCACTCAAATATATGAGAAATGTTGAAATTCGACTTCAAATTAGGAAGATAGACTTTGAAAATTTTCAATCAACACAAAGTGACAGTCGACCTCAATTGGCTTCAGTGGATGTTAATCGACGATATCTGACAAAGATAGATGCAAACTCTCTCAAATATATAAGAAATGTTGAAATTCGACTTCAAATTAGGAAGATAGACTTTGAAAATTTTCAATCAAAACAAATTGACAATCGACCTCAATGGGCTTCAATGGATGTTAATCGCCTATATCTGACAAAGTTAGATGCAAACTCACTCAAATATATGAGAAATGTTGAAATTCGACTTCAAATTAGGAAGATAGACTTTGAAAATTTTCAATCAACACAAAGTGACAGTTGACCTCAATGGACCTCAATGGATGTTAATCGCGTATATCTGACAAAGTTAGATGCAAACACACTCAAATATATGAGAAATGTTGAAATTTGACTTCGAATTAGGGAGATAGACTTTAAAAATTTTCAATCAACACAAAGTGACAGTTGACCTCAATGGACTTCAATGGATGTTAATCGCCTATATCTGACAAAGTTAGATGCAAACTCACTCAAATATATAAGAAATGTTGAAATTCGACTTCAAATTAGAAAGATAGACTTTGAAATTTTCAATCAACACAAAGTGACAGTAGACCTCAATGGGCTTCAATGGAAGTTAATCGACGATATCTGACAAAGATAGATGCAAACTCACTCAAATATATAAGAAATGTTGAAATTCGACTTCAAATTAGGAAGATAGACTTTGAAAATTTTCAATCAACACAAAGTGACAGTTGACCTCAATGGACCTCAATGGATGTTAATCGCGTATATCTGACAAAGTTAGATGCAAACACACTCAAATATATGAGAAATCTTGAAATTCGACTTCAAATTAGGAAGATAGACTTTCAAATTTTCAATCAACACAAAGTGACAGTAGACCTCAATGGGATTCAATGGAAGTTAATCGACGATATCTGACAAAGATAGATGCAAACTCTCTCAAATATATAAGAAATGTTGAAATTCGACTTCAAATTAGAAAGATAGACTTTGAAATTTTCAATCAACACAAAGTGACAGTAGACCTCAATGGGCTTCAATGGAAGTTAATCGACGATATCTGACAAAGATAGATGCAAACTCACTCAAATATATAAGAAATGTTGAAATTCGACTTCAAATTAGGAAGATAGACTTTGAAAATTTTCAATCAACACAAAGTGTCAGTTGACCTCAATGGACTTCAATGGATGTTAATCGCGTATATCTGACAAAGTTAGATGCAAACACACTCAAATATATGAGAAATGTTGAAATTTGACTTCAAATTAGGGAGATAGACTTTAAAAATTTTCAATCAACACAAAGTGACAGTCGACCTCAATGGGCTTCAATGGATGTTAATCGCCTATATCTGACAAAGTTAGATGCAAACTCACTCAAATATATAAGAAATGTTGAAATTCGACTTCAAATTAGGAAGATAGACTTTGAAAATTTTCAATCAACACAAAGTGACAGTTGACTTCAATTGGCTTCAGTAGATGTTAATCGACGATATCTGACAAAGTTGGATGCAAACTCTCTCAAATATATAAGAAATGTTGAAATTCGACTTCAAATTAGGAAGATAGACTTTGAAATTTTCAATCAACACAAAGTGACAGTAGACCTCAATGGGCTTCAATGGAAGTTAATCGAGGATATCTGACAAAGATAGATGCAAACTCTCTCAAATATATAAGAAATGTTGAAATTCGACTTCAAATTAGGAAGATAGACTTTGAAAATTTTCAATCAACACAAATTGACAATCGACCTCAATGGGCTTCAATGGATGTTAATCGCCTATATCTGACAAAGTTAGATGCAAACTCACTCAAATATATGAGAAATGTTGAAATTCGACTTCAAATTAGGAAGATAGACTTTGAAAATTTTCAATCAACACAAAGTGACAGTCGACCTCAATTGGCTTCAGTAGATGTTAATCGACGATATCTGACAAAGTTAGATGCAAACTCTCTCGAATATATAAGAAATGTTGAAATTCGACTTCAAATTAGGAAGATAGACTTTGAAAATTTTCAATCAACACAAAGTGACAGTTGACCTCAATGGACTTCAATGGATGTTAATCGACGATATCTGACAAAGTTAGATGCAAACTCTCTCAAATATATAAGAAATGTTGAAATTCGACTTCAAATTAGGAAGATAGACTTTGAAATTTTCAATCAACACAAAGTGACAGTAGACCTCAATGGGCTTCAATGGAAGTTAATCGACGATATCTGACAAAGATAGATGCAAACTCTCTCAAATATATAAGAAATGTTGAAATTCGACTTCAAATTAGGAAGATAGACTTTGAAAATTTTCAATCAACACAAATTGACAATCGACCTCAATGGGCTTCAGTGGATGTTAATCGCCTATATCTGACAAAGTTAGATGCAAACTCTCTCAAATATATAAGAAATGTTGAAATTCGACTTCAAATTAGGAAGATAGACTTTAAAAATTTTCAATCAAAACAAAGTGACAGTTGACCTCAATGGATGTTAATCGACGATATCTGACAAAGTTAGATGCAAACTCTCTCGAATATATGAGAAATGTTGAAATTCGACTTCAAATTAGGAAGATAGACTTTGAAAATTTTCAATCAACACAAAGTGACAGTTGACCTCAATGGGCTTCAATGGATGTTAATCGCCTATATCTGACAAAGTTAGATGCAAACTCACTCAAATATATGGGAAATGTTGAAATTCGACTTCAAATTAGGAAGATAGACTTTGAAAATTTTCAATCAACACAAATTGACAATCGACCTCAATGGGCTTCAGTGGATGTTAATCGACGATATCTGACAAAGTTAGATGCGAACTCACTCAAATATATGAGAAATGTTGAAATTCGACTTCAAATTAGGAAGATAGACTTTGAAAATTTTCAATCAACACAAATTGACAATCGACCTCAATGGGCTTCAATGGGTGTTAGTCGCCTATATCTGACAAAGTTAGATGCAAACTCACTCAAATATATAAGAAATGTTGAAATTCGACTTCAAATTAGGAAGATAGACTTTGAAAATTTTCAATCAACACAAAGTGACAGTCGACCTCAATTGGCTTCAGTAGATGTTAATCGACGATATCTGACAAAGTTAGATGCAAACTCTCTCAAATATATAAGAAATGTTGAAATTCGACTTCAAATTAGGAAGATAGACTTTGAAAATTTTCAATCAACACAAAGTGACAGTTGACCTCAATGGACCTCAATGGATGTTAATCGCGTATATCTGACAAAGTTAGATGCAAACACACTCAAATATATGAGAAATGTTGAAATTTGACTTCGAATTAGGGAGATAGACTTTAAAAATTTTCAATCAACACAAAGTGACAGTTGACCTCAATGGACTTCAATGGATGTTAATCGCCTATATCTGACAAAGTTAGATGCAAACTCACTCAAATATATAAGAAATGTTGAAATTCGACTTCAAATTAGAAAGATAGACTTTGAAATTTTCAATCAACACAAAGTGACAGTAGACCTCAATGGGCTTCAATGGAAGTTAATCGACGATATCTGACAAAGATAGATGCAAACTCACTCAAATATATAAGAAATGTTGAAATTCGACTTCAAATTAGGAAGATAGACTTTGAAAATTTTCAATCAACACAAAGTGACAGTTGACCTCAATGGACCTCAATGGATGTTAATCGCGTATATCTGACAAAGTTAGATGCAAACACACTCAAATATATGAGAAATGTTGAAATTCGACTTCAAATTAGGAAGATAGACTTTCAAATTTTCAATCAACACAAAGTGACAGTAGACCTCAATGGGCTTCAATGGAAGTTAATCGACGATATCTGACAAAGATAGATGCAAACTCTCTCAAATATATAAGAAATGTTGAAATTCGACTCCAAATTAGAAAGATAGACTTTGAAATTTTCAATCAACACAAAGTGACAGTAGACCTCAATGGGCTTCAATGGAAGTTAATCGACGATATCTGACAAAGATAGATGCAAACTCACTCAAATATATAAGAAATGTTGAAATTCGACTTCAAATTAGGAAGATAGACTTTGAAAATTTTCAATCAACACAAAGTGTCAGTTGACCTCAATGGACTTCAATGGATGTTAATCGCGTATATCTGACAAAGTTAGATGCAAACACACTCAAATATATGAGAAATGTTGAAATTTGACTTCAAATTAGGGAGATAGACTTTAAAAATTTTCAATCAACACAAAGTGACAGTCGACCTCAATGGGCTTCAATGGATGTTAATCGCCTATATCTGACAAAGTTAGATGCAAACTCACTCAAATATATAAGAAATGTTGAAATTCGACTTCAAATTAGGAAGATAGACTTTGAAAATTTTCAATCAACACAAAGTGACAGTTGACTTCAATTGGCTTCAGTAGATGTTAATCGACGATATCTGACAAAGTTGGATGCAAACTCTCTCAAATATATAAGAAATGTTGAAATTCGACTTCAAATTAGGAAGATAGACTTTGAAATTTTCAATCAACACAAAGTGACAGTAGACCTCAATGGGCTTCAATGGAAGTTAATCGAGGATATCTGACAAAGATAGATGCAAACTCTCTCAAATATATAAGAAATGTTGAAATTCGACTTCAAATTAGGAAGATAGACTTTGAAAATTTTCAATCAACACAAATTGACAATCGACCTCAATGGGCTTCAATGGATGTTAATCGCCTATATCTGACAAAGTTAGATGCAAACTCACTCAAATATATGAGAAATGTTGAAATTCGACTTCAAATTAGGAAGATAGACTTTGAAAATTTTCAATCAACACAAAGTGACAGTCGACCTCAATTGGCTTCAGTAGATGTTAATCGACGATATCTGACAAAGTTAGATGCAAACTCTCTCGAATATATAAGAAATGTTGAAATTCGACTTCAAATTAGGAAGATAGACTTTGAAAATTTTCAATCAACACAAAGTGACAGTTGACCTCAATGGACTTCAATGGATGTTAATCGACGATATCTGACAAAGTTAGATGCAAACTCTCTCAAATATATAAGAAATGTTGAAATTCGACTTCAAATTAGGAAGATAGACTTTGAAATTTTCAATCAACACAAAGTGACAGTAGACCTCAATGGGCTTCAATGGAAGTTAATCGACGATATCTGACAAAGATAGATGCAAACTCTCTCAAATATATAAGAAATGTTGAAATTCGACTTCAAATTAGGAAGATAGACTTTGAAAATTTTCAATCAACACAAATTGACAATCGACCTCAATGGGCTTCAGTGGATGTTAATCGCCTATATCTGACAAAGTTAGATGCAAACTCTCTCAAATATATAAGAAATGTTGAAATTCGACTTCAAATTAGGAAGATAGACTTTAAAAATTTTCAATCAAAACAAAGTGACAGTTGACCTCAATGGATGTTAATCGACGATATCTGACAAAGTTAGATGCAAACTCTCTCGAATATATGAGAAATGTTGAAATTCGACTTCAAATTAGGAAGATAGACTTTGAAAATTTTCAATCAACACAAAGTGACAGTTGACCTCAATGGGCTTCAATGGATGTTAATCGCCTATATCTGACAAAGTTAGATGCAAACTCACTCAAATATATGGGAAATGTTGAAATTCGACTTCAAATTAGGAAGATAGACTTTGAAAATTTTCAATCAACACAAATTGACAATCGACCTCAATGGGCTTCAGTGGATGTTAATCGACGATATCTGACAAAGTTAGATGCGAACTCACTCAAATATATGAGAAATGTTGAAATTCGACTTCAAATTAGGAAGATAGACTTTGAAAATTTTCAATCAACACAAATTGACAATCGACCTCAATGGGCTTCAATGGGTGTTAGTCGCCTATATCTGACAAAGTTAGATGCAAACTCACTCAAATATATAAGAAATGTTGAAATTCGACTTCAAATTAGGAAGATAGACTTTGAAAATTTTCAATCAACACAAAGTGACAGTCGACCTCAATTGGCTTCAGTAGATGTTAATCGACGATATCTGACAAAGTTAGATGCAAACTCTCTCAAATATATAAGAAATGTTGAAATTCGACTTCAAATTAGGAAGATAGACTTTGAAAATTTTTAATCAACACAAATTGACAATCGACCTCAATGGGCTTCAATGGATGTTAATCGCCTATATCTGACAAAGTTAGATGCAAACTCACTCAAATATATAAGAAATGTTGAAATTCGACTTCAAATTAGGAAGATAGACTTTGAATATTTTCAATCAACACAAATTGACAATCGACCTCAATAGGCTTCAATGGATGTTAATCGCCTATATCTGTCAAAGTTAGATGCAAACTCACTCAAATATATGAGAAATGTTGAAATTCGACTTCAAATTAGGAAGATAGACTTTAAAAATTTTCAATCAACACAAAGTGTCAGTTGACCTCAATGGACTTCATTGGATGTTAATCGCGTATATCTGACAAAGTTAGATGCAAACACACTCAAATATATGAGAAATGTTGAAATTTGACTTCAAATTAGGGAGATAGACTTTAAAAATTTTCAATCAACACAAAGTGACAGTCGACCTCAATGGGCTTCAATGGATGTTAATCGTCTATATCTGACAAAGTTAGATGCAAACTCACTCAAATATATAAGAAATGTTGAAATTCGACTTCAAATTAGGAAGATAGACTTTGAAAATTTTCAATCAACACAAAGTGACAGTTGACCTCAATTGGCTTCAGTAAATGTTAATCGACGATATCTGACAAAGATAGATTCAAACTCTCTCAAATATATAAGAAATGTTGAAATTCGACTTCAAATTAGGAAGATAGACTTTGAAATTTTCAATCAACACAAAGTGACAGTAGACCTCAATGGGCTTCAATGGAAGTTAATCGACGATATCTGACAAAGATAGATGCAAACTCTCTCAAATATATAAGAAATGTTGAAATTCGACTTCAAATTAGGAAGATAGACTTTGAAAATTTTCAATCAACACAAAGTGACAGTCGACCTCAATTGGCTTCAGTAGATGTTAATCGACGATATCTGACAAAGTTAGATGCAAACTCTCTCAAATATATAAGAAATGTTGAAATTCGACTTCAAATTAGGAAGATAGACTTTGAAAATTTTCAATCAACACAAAGTGACAGTCGACCTCAATTGGCTTCAGTAGATGTTAATCGACGATATCTGACAAAGTTAGATGCAAACTCTCCCAAATATATAAGAAATGTTGAAATTCGACTTCAAATTAGGAAGATAGACTTTGAAAATTTTTAATCAACACAAATTGACAATCGACCTCAATGGGCTTCAATGGATGTTAATCGCCTATATCTGACAAAGTTAGATGCAAACTCACTCAAATATATAAGAAATGTTGAAATTCGACTTCAAATTAGGAAGATAGACTTTGAAAATTTTCAATCAACACAAATTGACAATCGACCTCAATAGGCTTCAATGGATGTTAATCGCCTATATCTGACAAAGTTAGATGCAAACTCACTCAAATATATGAGAAATGTTGAAATTCGACTTCAAATTAGGAAGATAGACTTTAAAAATTTTCAATCAACACAAAGTGTCAGTTGACCTCAATGGACTTCAATGGATGTTAATCGCGTATATCTGACAAAGTTAGATGCAAACACACTCAAATATATGAGAAATGTTGAAATTTGACTTCAAATTAGGGAGATAGACTTTAAAAATTTTCAATCAACACAAAGTGACAGTCGACCTCAATGGGCTTCAATGGATGTTAATCGCCTATATCTGACAAAGTTAGATGCAAACTCACTCAAATATATAAGAAATGTTGAAATTCGACTTCAAATTAGGAAGATAGACTTTGAAAATTTTCAATCAACACAAAGTGACAGTTGACCTCAATTGGCTTCAGTAAATGTTAATCGACGATATCTGACAAAGATAGATGCAAAATCTCTCAAATATATAAGAAATGTTGAAATTCGACTTCAAATTAGGAAGATAGACTTTGAAATTTTCAATCAACACAAAGTGACAGTAGACCTCAATGGGCTTCAATGGAAGATAATCGACGATATCTGACAAAGATAGATGCAAACTCTCTCAAATATATAAGAAATGTTGAAATTCGACTTCAAATTAGGAAGATAGACTTTGAAAATTTTCAATCAACACAAATTGACAATCGACCTCAATGGGCTTCAATGGATGTTAATCGCCTATATCTGACAAAGTTAGATGCAAACTCACTCAAATATATGAGAAATGTTGAAATTCGACTTCAAATTAGGAAGATAGACTTTGAAAATTTTCAATCAACACAAAGTGACAGTCGACCTGAATTGTCTTCAGTAGATGTTAATCGACGATATCTGACAAAGTTAGATGCAAACTCTCTCAAATATATAAGAAATGTTGAAATTCGACTTCAAATTAGGAAGATAGACTTTGAAAATTTTCAATCAACACAAATTGACAATCGAACTCAATGGGCTTCAATGGATGTTAATCGCCTATATCTGACAAAGTTAGATGCAAACTCACTCAAATATATAAGAAATGTTGAAATTCGACTTCAAATTAGGAAGATAGATTTTGAAAATTTTCAATCAACACAAATTGACAATCGACCTCAATGGACTTCAATGGATGTTAATCGCGTATATCTGACAAAGTTAGATGCAAACACACTCAAATATATGAGAAATGTTGAAATTCGACTTCAAATTAGGAAGATAGACTTTGAAAATTTTCAATCAACACAAAGTGACAGTCGACCTCAATTGGCTTCAGTAGATGTTAATCGACGATATCTGACAAAGTTAGATGCAAACTCTCTCAAATATATAAGAAATATTGAAATTCGACTTCAAATTAGGAAGATAGACTTTGAAAATTTTCAATCAACACAAAGTGACAGTCGACCTGAATTGTCTTCAGTAGATGTTAATCGACGATATCTGACAAAGTTAGATGCAAACTCTCTCAAATATATAAGAAATGTTGAAATTCGACTTCAAATTAGGAAGATAGACTTTGAAAATTTTCAATCAACACAAATTGACAATCGACCTCAATGGGCTTCAATGGATGTTAATCGCCTATATCTGACAAAGTTAGATGCAAACTCACTCAAATATATAAGAAATGTTGAAATTCGACTTCAAATTAGGAAGATAGATTTTGAAAATTTTCAATCAACACAAATTGACAATCGACCTCAATGGGCTTCAATGGATGTTAATCGCCTATATCTGACAAAGTTAGATGCAAACTCACTCAAATATATGAGAAATGTTGAAATTCGACTTCAAATTAGGAAGATAGACTTTAAAAATTTTCAATCAACACAAAGTGTCAGTTGACCTCAATGGACTTCAATGGATGTTAATCGCGTATATCTGACAAAGTTAGATGCAAACACACTCAAATATATGAGAAATGTTGAAATTCGACTTCAAATTAGGAAGATAGACTTTGAAAATTTTCAATCAACACAAAGTGACAGTCGACCTCAATTGGCTTCAGTAGATGTTAATCGACGATATCTGACAAAGTTAGATGCAAACTCTCTCAAATATATAAGATATGTTGAAATTCGACTTCAAATTAGGAAGATAGACTTTAAAAATTTTCCATCAACACAAAGTGACAGTTGACCTCAATGGGCTTCAGTGGATGTTAATCGACGATATCTGACAAAGTTTGATGCAAACTCTCTCAAATATATAAGAAATGTTGAAATTCGACTTCAAATTAGGAAGATAGACTTTGAAAATTTCCAATCAACACAAAGTGTCAGTTGACCTCAATGGACTTCAATGGATGTTAATCGCGTATATCTGACAAAGTTAGATGCAAACACACTCAAATATATGAGAAATGTTGAAATTCGACTTCAAATTAGGAAGATAGACTTTGAAAATTTTCAATCAACACAAATTGACAATCGACCTCAATGGGCTTCAATGGAAGTTAATCGACGATATCTGACAAAGTTAGATGCAAACACACTCAAATATATGAGAAATGTTGAAATTCGACTTCAAATTAGGAAGATAGACTTTGAAAATTTTCAATCAACACAAATTGACAATCGACCTCAATGGGCTTCAATGGATGTTAATCGCCTATATCTGACAAAGTTAGATGCAAACTCACTCAAATATATGAGAAATGTTGAAATTCGACTTCAAATTAGGAAGATAGACTTTAAAAATTTCCAATCAACACAAAGTGTCAGTTGACCTCAATGGACTTCAATGGATGTTAATCGCGTATATCTGACAAAGTTAGATGCAAACACACTCAAATATATGAGAAATGTTGAAATTCGACTTCAAATTAGGAAGATAGACTTTGAAAATTTTCAATCAACACAAATTGACAATCGACCTCAATGGGCTTCAGTGGATGTTAATCGACGATATCTGACAAAGTTAGATGCGAACTCACTCAAATATATGAGAAATGTTGAAATTCGACTTCAAATTAGGAAGATAGACTTTGAAAATTTTCAATCAACACAAAGTGACAGTTGACCTCAATTGGCTTCAGTAGATGTTAATCGACGATATCTGACAAAGTTAGATGCAAACTCTCTCAAATATATAAGAAATGTTGAAATTCGACTTCAAATTAGGAAGATAGACTTTGAAATTTTCAATCAACACAAAGTGACAGTAGACCTCAATGGGCTTCAATGGAAGTTAATCGACGATATCTGACAAAGATAGATGCAAACTCTCTCAAATATATAAGAAATGTTGAAATTCGACTTCAAATTAGGAAGATAGACTTTGAAAATTTTCAATCAACACAAATTGACAATCGACCTCAATGGGCTTCAATGGATGTTAATCGCCTATATCTGACAAAGTTAGATGCAAACTCACTCAAATATATGAGAAATGTTGAAATTCGACTTCAAATTAGGAAGATAGACTTTGAAAATTTTCAATCAACACAAAGTGACAGTTGACCTCAATGGACCTCAATGGATGTTAATCGCGTATATCTGACAAAGTTAGATGCAAACACACTCAAATATATGAGAAATGTTGAAATTTGACTACGAATTAGGGAGATAGATTTTAAAAATTTTCAATCAACACAAAGTGACAGTCGACCTCAATGGGCTTCAACGGATGTTAATCGCCTATATCTGACAAAGTTAGATTGAAACTCACTCAAATATATGAGAAATGTTGAAATTCGACTTCAAATTAGGAAGATAGTCTTTGAAAATTTTCAATCAACACAAATTGACAATCGACCTCAATGGGCTTCAGTGGATGTTAATCGACGATATCAGACAAAGTTAGATGCGAACTCACTCAAATATATGAGAAATGTTGAAATTCGACTTCAAATTAGGAAGATAGACTTTGAAAATTTTCAATCAACACAAAGTGACAGTTGACCTCAATGGACTTCAATGGATGTTAATCGCGTATATTTGACAAAGTTAGATGCAAACACACTCAAATATATGAGAAATGTTGAAATTTGACTTCAAATTAGGGAGATAGACTTTGAAAATTTTCAATCAACACAAATTGACAATCGACCTCAATGGGCTTCAATGGATGTTAATCGCCTATATCTGACAAAGTTAGATGCAAACTCACTCAAATATATAAGAAATGTTGAAATTCGACTTCAAATTAGGAAGATAGACTTTGAAAATTTTCAATCAACACAAATTGACAATCGACCTCAATGGGCTTCAATGGATGTTAATCGCCTATATCTGACAAAGTTAGATGCAAACTCACTCAAATATATGAGAAATGTTGAAATTTGACTTCAAATTAGGGAGATAGACTTTAAAAATTTTCAATCAACACAAAGTGACAGTCGACCTCAATGGGCTTCAATGGATGTTAATCGCCTATATCTGACAAAGTTAGACGCAAACTCACTCAAATATATGAGGAATGTTGGAATTCGACTTCATATTAGGAAGATAGACTTTAAAAATTTTCAATCAACACAAATTGACAATCGACCTCAATGGGCTTCAGTGGATGTTAATCGACGATATCTGACAAAGTTAGATGCGAACTCACTCAAATATATGAGAAATATTGAAATTCGACTTCAAATTAGGAAGATAGAGTTTAAAAATTTTCGATCAACACAAAGTGACAGTTGACCTCAATGGACTTCAGTGGATGTTAATCGACGATATCTGACAAAGTTTGATGCAAACTCTCTCAAATATATAAGAAATGTTGAAATTCGACTTCAAATTAGGAAGATAGGCTTTGAAAATTTTCAATCAACACAAAGTGACAGTTGACCTCAATGGACCTCAATGGATGTTAATCGCGTATATCTGACAAAGTTAGATGCAAACACACTCAAATATATGAGAAATGTTGAAATTTGACTTCAAATTAGGGAGATAGACTTTAAAAATTTTCAATCAACACAAAGTGACAGTCGACCTCAATGGGCTTCAATGGATGTTAATCGCCTATATCTGACAAAGTTAGATGCAAACTCACTCAAATATATGAGAAATGTTGAAATTCGACTCCAAATTAGGAAGATAGACTTTAAAAATTTTCAATCAACACAAAGTGACAGTTGACCTCAATGGACTTCAATGGATGTTAATCGACGATATCTGACAAAGTTAGATGCGAACTCACTCAAATATATAAGAAATGTTGAAATTCGTCTCCAAATTAGGAAGATAGACTTTGAAAATTTTCAATCAACACAAATTGACAATCGACCTCAATGGGCTTCAATGGATGTTAATCGCCTATATCTGACAAAGTTAGATGCAAACTCACTCAAATATATAAGAAATGTTGAAATTCGACTTCAAATTAGGAAGATAGACTTTGAAAATTTTCAATCAACACAAAGTGACAGTTGACCTCAATTGGCTTCAGTAAATGTTAATCGACGATATCTGACAAAGATAGATGCAAAATCTCTCAAATATATAAGAAATGTTGAAATTCGACTTCAAATTAGGAAGATAGACTTTGAAATTTTCAATCAACACAAAGTGACAGTAGACCTCAATGGGCTTCAATGGAAGATAATCGACGATATCTGACAAAGATAGATGCAAACTCTCTCAAATATATAAGAAATGTTGAAATTCGACTTCAAATTAGGAAGATAGACTTTGAAAATTTTCAATCAACACAAATTGACAATCGACCTCAATGGGCTTCAATGGATGTTAATCGCCTATATCTGACAAAGTTAGATGCAAACTCACTCAAATATATGAGAAATGTTGAAATTCGACTTCAAATTAGGAAGATAGACTTTGAAAATTTTCAATCAACACAAAGTGACAGTCGACCTCAATTGGCTTCAGTAGATGTTAATCGACGATATCTGACAAAGTTAGATGCAAACTCTCTAAAATATATAAGAAATGTTGAAATTCGACTTCAAATTAGGAAGATAGACTTTGAAAATTTTCAATCAACACAAAGTGACAGTCGACCTGAATTGTCTTCAGTAGATGTTAATCGACGATATCTGACAAAGTTAGATGCAAACTCTCTCAAATATATAAGAAATGTTGAAATTCGACTTCAAATTAGGAAGATAGACTTTGAAAATTTTCAATCAACACAAATTGACAATCGACCTCAATGGGCTTCAATGGATGTTAATTGCCTATATCTGACAAAGTTAGATGCAAACTCACTCAAATATATAAGAAATGTTGAAATTCGACTTCAAATTAGGAAGATAGATTTTGAAAATTTTCAATCAACACAAATTGACAATCGACCTCAATGGGCTTCAATGGATGTTAATCGCCTATATCTGACAAAGTTAGATGCAAACTCACTCAAATATATGAGAAATGTTGAAATTCGACTTCAAATTAGGAAGATAGACTTTAAAAATTTTCAATCAACACAAAGTGTCAGTTGACCTCAATGGACTTCAATGGATGTTAATCGCGTATATCTGACAAAGTTAGATGCAAACACACTCAAATATATGAGAAATGTTGAAATTCGACTTCAAATTAGGAAGATAGACTTTGAAAATTTTCAATCAACACAAAGTGACAGTCGACCTGAATTGTCTTCAGTAGATGTTAATCGACGATATCTGACAAAGTTAGATGCAAACTCTCTCAAATATATAAGAAATGTTGAAATTCGACTTCAAATTAGGAAGATAGACTTTGAAAATTTTCAATCAACACAAATTGACAATCGACCTCAATGGGCTTCAATGGATGTTAATCGCCTATATCTGACAAAGTTAGATGCAAACTCACTCAAATATATAAGGAATGTTGAAATTCGACTTCAAATTAGGAAGATAGATTTTGAAAATTTTCAATCAACACAAATTGACAATCGACCTCAATGGGCTTCAATGGATGTTAATCGCCTATATCTGACAAAGTTAGATGCAAACTCACTCAAATATATAAGAAATGTTGAAATTCGACTTCAAATTAGGAAGATAGACTTTGAAAATTTTCAATCAACACAAATTGACAATCGACCTCAATGGGCTTCAATGGATGTTAATCGCCTATATCTGACAAAGTTAGATGCAAACTCACTCAAATATATGAGAAATGTTGAAATTTGACTTCAAATTAGGGAGATAGACTTTAAAAATTTTCAATCAACACAAAGTGACAGTCGACCTCAATGGGCTTCAATGGATGTTAATCGCCTATATCTGACAAAGTTAGACGCAAACTCACTCAAATATATGAGGAATGTTGGAATTCGACTTCATATTAGGAAGATAGACTTTAAAAATTTTCAATCAACACAAATTGACAATCGACCTCAATGGGCTTCAGTGGATGTTAATCGACGATATCTGACAAAGTTAGATGCGAACTCACTCAAATATATGAGAAATGTTGAAATTCGACTTCAAATTAGGAAGATAGAGTTTAAAAATTTTCGATCAACACAAAGTGACAGTTGACCTCAATGGACTTCAGTGGATGTTAATCGACGATATCTGACAAAGTTTGATGCAAACTCTCTCAAATATATAAGAAATGTTGAAATTCGACTTCAAATTAGGAAGATAGGCTTTGAAAATTTTCAATCAACACAAAGTGACAGTTGACCTCAATGGACCTCAATGGATGTTAATCGCGTATATCTGACAAAGTTAGATGCAAACACACTCAAATATATGAGAAATGTTGAAATTTGACTTCAAATTAGGGAGATAGACTTTAAAAATTTTCAATCAACACAAAGTGACAGTCGACCTCAATGGGCTTCAATGGATGTTAATCGCCTATATCTGACAAAGTTAGATGCAAACTCACTCAAATATATGAGAAATGTTGAAATTCGACTCCAAATTAGGAAGATAGACTTTAAAAATTTTCAATCAACACAAAGTGACAGTTGACCTCAATGGACTTCAATGGATGTTAATCGACGATATCTGACAAAGTTAGATGCGAACTCACTCAAATATATAAGAAATGTTGAAATTCGTCTCCAAATTAGGAAGATAGACTTTGAAAATTTTCAATCAACACAAATTGACAATCGACCTCAATGGGCTTCAATGGATGTTAATCGCCTATATCTGACAAAGTTAGATGCAAACTCACTCAAATATATAAGAAATGTTGAAATTCGACTTCAAATTAGGAAGATAGACTTTGAAAATTTTCAATCAACACAAAGTGACAGTTGACCTCAATTGGCTTCAGTAAATGTTAATCGACGATATCTGACAAAGATAGATGCAAAATCTCTCAAATATATAAGAAATGTTGAAATTCGACTTCAAATTAGGAAGATAGACTTTGAAATTTTCAATCAACACAAAGTGACAGTAGACCTCAATGGGCTTCAATGGAAGATAATCGACGATATCTGACAAAGATAGATGCAAACTCTCTCAAATATATAAGAAATGTTGAAATTCGACTTCAAATTAGGAAGATAGACTTTGAAAATTTTCAATCAACACAAATTGACAATCGACCTCAATGGGCTTCAATGGATGTTAATCGCCTATATCTGACAAAGTTAGATGCAAACTCACTCAAATATATGAGAAATGTTGAAATTCGACTTCAAATTAGGAAGATAGACTTTGAAAATTTTCAATCAACACAAAGTGACAGTCGACCTCAATTGGCTTCAGTAGATGTTAATCGACGATATCTGACAAAGTTAGATGCAAACTCTCTAAAATATATAAGAAATGTTGAAATTCGACTTCAAATTAGGAAGATAGACTTTGAAAATTTTCAATCAACACAAAGTGACAGTCGACCTGAATTGTCTTCAGTAGATGTTAATCGACGATATCTGACAAAGTTAGATGCAAACTCTCTCAAATATATAAGAAATGTTGAAATTCGACTTCAAATTAGGAAGATAGACTTTGAAAATTTTCAATCAACACAAATTGACAATCGACCTCAATGGGCTTCAATGGATGTTAATTGCCTATATCTGACAAAGTTAGATGCAAACTCACTCAAATATATAAGAAATGTTGAAATTCGACTTCAAATTAGGAAGATAGATTTTGAAAATTTTCAATCAACACAAATTGACAATCGACCTCAATGGGCTTCAATGGATGTTAATCGCCTATATCTGACAAAGTTAGATGCAAACTCTCTAAAATATATAAGAAATGTTGAAATTCGACTTCAAATTAGGAAGATAGACTTTGAAAATTTTCAATCAACACAAAGTGACAGTCGACCTGAATTGTCTTCAGTAGATGTTAATCGACGATATCTGACAAAGTTAGATGCAAACTCTCTCAAATATATAAGAAATGTTGAAATTCGACTTCAAATTAGGAAGATAGACTTTGAAAATTTTCAATCAACACAAAGTGACAGTCGATCTCAATTGGCTTCAGTGGATGTTAATCGACGATATCTGACAAAGTTAGATGCAAACTCTCTCAAATATATAAGAAATGTTGAAATTCGACTTCAAATTAGGAAGATAGACTTTGAAAATTTTCAATCAACACAAAGTGACAGTTGACCTCAATGGGCTTCAATGGATGTTAATCGCGTATATCTGACAAAGTTAGATGCGAACTCACTCAAATATATAAGAAATGTTGAAATTCGTCTCCAAATTAGGAAGATAGACTTTGAAAATTTTCAATCAACACAAATTGACAATCGACCTCAATGGGCTTCAATGGATGTTAATCGCCTATATCTGACAAAGTTAGATGCAAACTCACTCAAATATATAAGAAATGTTGAAATTCGACTTCAAATTAGGAAGATAGACTTTGAAAATTTTCAATCAACACAAAGTGACAGTTGACCTCAATTGGCTTCAGTAAATGTTAATCGACGATATCTGACAAAGATAGATGCAAAATCTCTCAAATATATAAGAAATGTTGAAATTCGACTTCAAATTAGGAAGATAGACTTTGAAATTTTCAATCAACACAAAGTGACAGTAGACCTCAATGGGCTTCAATGGAAGATAATCGACGATATCTGACAAAGATAGATGCAAACTCTCTCAAATATATAAGAAATGTTGAAATTCGACTTCAAATTAGGAAGATAGACTTTGAAAATTTTCAATCAACACAAATTGACAATCGACCTCAATGGGCTTCAATGGATGTTAATCGCCTATATCTGACAAAGTTAGATGCAAACTCACTCAAATATATGAGAAATGTTGAAATTCGACTTCAAATTAGGAAGATAGACTTTGAAAATTTTCAATCAACACAAAGTGACAGTCGACCTCAATTGGCTTCAGTAGATGTTAATCGACGATATCTGACAAAGTTAGATGCAAACTCTCTAAAATATATAAGAAATGTTGAAATTCGACTTCAAATTAGGAAGATAGACTTTGAAAATTTTCAATCAACACAAAGTGACAGTCGACCTGAATTGTCTTCAGTAGATGTTAATCGACGATATCTGACAAAGTTAGATGCAAACTCTCTCAAATATATAAGAAATGTTGAAATTCGACTTCAAATTAGGAAGATAGACTTTGAAAATTTTCAATCAACACAAATTGACAATCGACCTCAATGGGCTTCAATGGATGTTAATTGCCTATATCTGACAAAGTTAGATGCAAACTCACTCAAATATATAAGAAATGTTGAAATTCGACTTCAAATTAGGAAGATAGATTTTGAAAATTTTCAATCAACACAAATTGACAATCGACCTCAATGGGCTTCAATGGATGTTAATCGCCTATATCTGACAAAGTTAGATGCAAACTCACTCAAATATATGAGAAATGTTGAAATTCGACTTCAAATTAGGAAGATAGACTTTAAAAATTTTCAATCAACACAAAGTGTCAGTTGACCTCAATGGACTTCAATGGATGTTAATCGCGTATATCTGACAAAGTTAGATGCAAACACACTCAAATATATGAGAAATGTTGAAATTCGACTTCAAATTAGGAAGATAGACTTTGAAAATTTTCAATCAACACAAAGTGACAGTCGACCTGAATTGTCTTCAGTAGATGTTAATCGACGATATCTGACAAAGTTAGATGCAAACTCTCTCAAATATATAAGAAATGTTGAAATTCGACTTCAAATTAGGAAGATAGACTTTGAAAATTTTCAATCAACACAAATTGACAATCGACCTCAATGGGCTTCAATGGATGTTAATCGCCTATATCTGACAAAGTTAGATGCAAACTCACTCAAATATATAAGGAATGTTGAAATTCGACTTCAAATTAGGAAGATAGATTTTGAAAATTTTCAATCAACACAAATTGACAATCGACCTCAATGGGCTTCAATGGATGTTAATCGCCTATATCTGACAAAGTTAGATGCAAACTCACTCAAATATATGAGAAATGTTGAAATTCGACTTCAAATTAGGAAGATAGACTTTAAAAATTTTCAATCAACACAAAGTGTCAGTTGACCTCAATGGACTTCAATGGATGTTAATCGCGTATATCTGACAAAGTTAGATGCAAACACACTCAAATATATGAGAAATGTTGAAATTCGACTTCAAATTAGGAAGATAGACTTTGAAAATTTTCAATCAACACAAAGTGACAGTCGACCTCAATTGGCTTCAGTAGATGTTAATCGACGATATCTGACAAAGTTAGATGCAAACTCTCTCAAATATATAAGATATGTTGAAATTCGACTTCAAATTAGGAAGATAGACTTTGAAAATTTTCAATCAACACAAATTGACAATCGACCTCAATGGGCTTCAATGGATGTTAATCGCCTATATCTGACAAAGTTAGATGCAAACTCACTCAAATATATGAGAAATGTTGAAATTCGACTTCAAATTAGGAAGATAGACTTTAAAAATTTTCCATCAACACAAAGTGACAGTTGACCTCAATGGGCTTCAGTGGATGTTAATTGACGATATCTCACAAAGTTTGATGCAAACTCTCTCAAATATATAAGAAATGTTGAAATTCGACTTCAAATTAGGAAGATAGACTTTGAAAATTTCCAATCAACACAAAGTGTCAGTTGACCTCAATGGACTTCAATGGATGTTAATCGCGTATATCTGACAAAGTTAGATGCAAACACACTCAAATATATGAGAAATGTTGAAATTCGACTTCAAATTAGGAAGATAGACTTTGAAAATTTTCAATCAACACAAATTGACAATCGACCTCAATGGGCTTCAATGGAAGTTAATCGACGATATCTGACAAAGTTAGATGCAAACACACTCAAATATATGAGAAATGTTGAAATTCGACTTCAAATTAGGAAGATAGACTTTGAAAATTTTCAATCAACACAAATTGACAATCGACCTCAATGGGCTTCAATGGATGTTAATCGCCTATATCTGACAAAGTTAGATGCAAACTCACTCAAATATATGAGAAATGTTGAAATTCGACTTCAAATTAGGAAGATAGACTTTAAAAATTTCCAATCAACACAAAGTGTCAGTTGACCTCAATGGACTTCAATGGATGTTAATCGCGTATATCTGACAAAGTTAGATGCAAACACACTCAAATATATGAGAAATGTTGAAATTCGACTTCAAATTAGGAAGATAGACTTTGAAAATTTTCAATCAACACAAATTGACAATCGACCTCAATGGGCTTCAGTGGATGTTAATCGACGATATCTGACAAAGTTAGATGCGAACTCTCTAAAATATATAAGAAATGTTGAAATTCGACTTCAAATTAGGAAGATAGACTTTGAAAATTTTCAATCAACACAAAGTGACAGTCGACCTGAATTGTCTTCAGTAGATGTTAATCGACGATATCTGACAAAGTTAGATGCAAACTCTCTCAAATATATAAGAAATGTTGAAATTCGACTTCAAATTAGGAAGATAGACTTTGAAAATTTTCAATCAACACAAATTGACAATCGACCTCAATGGGCTTCAATGGATGTTAATCGCCTATATCTGACAAAGTTAGATGCAAACTCACTCAAATATATAAGAAATGTTGAAATTCGACTTCAAATTAGGAAGATAGATTTTGAAAATTTTCAATCAACACAAATTGACAATCGACCTCAATGGGCTTCAATGGATGTTAATCGCCTATATCTGACAAAGTTAGATGCAAACTCACTCAAATATATGAGAAATGTTGAAATTCGACTTCAAATTAGGAAGATAGACTTTAAAAATTTTCAATCAACACAAAGTGTCAGTTGACCTCAATGGACTTCAATGGATGTTAATCGCGTATATCTGACAAAGTTAGATGCAAACACACTCAAATATATGAGAAATGTTGAAATTCGACTTCAAATTAGGAAGATAGACTTTGAAAATTTTCAATCAACACAAAGTGACAGTCGACCTGAATTGTCTTCAGTAGATGTTAATCGACGATATCTGACAAAGTTAGATGCAAACTCTCTCAAATATATAAGAAATGTTGAAATTCGACTTCAAATTAGGAAGATAGACTTTGAAAATTTTCAATCAACACAAATTGACAATCGACCTCAATGGGCTTCAATGGATGTTAATCGCCTATATCTGACAAAGTTAGATGCAAACTCACTCAAATATATAAGGAATGTTGAAATTCGACTTCAAATTAGGAAGATAGATTTTGAAAATTTTCAATCAACACAAATTGACAATCGACCTCAATGGGCTTCAATGGATGTTAATCGCCTATATCTGACAAAGTTAGATGCAAACTCACTCAAATATATGAGAAATGTTGAAATTCGACTTCAAATTAGGAAGATAGACTTTAAAAATTTTCAATCAACACAAAGTGTCAGTTGACCTCAATGGACTTCAATGGATGTTAATCGCGTATATCTGACAAAGTTAGATGCAAACACACTCAAATATATGAGAAATGTTGAAATTCGACTTCAAATTAGGAAGATAGACTTTGAAAATTTTCAATCAACACAAAGTGACAGTCGACCTCAATTGGCTTCAGTAGATGTTAATCGACGATATCTGACAAAGTTAGATGCAAACTCTCTCAAATATATAAGATATGTTGAAATTCGACTTCAAATTAGGAAGATAGACTTTGAAAATTTTCAATCAACACAAATTGACAATCGACCTCAATGGGCTTCAATGGAAGTTAATCGACGATATCTGACAAAGTTAGATGCAAACACACTCAAATATATGAGAAATGTTGAAATTCGACTTCAAATTAGGAAGATAGACTTTGAAAATTTTCAATCAACACAAATTGACAATCGACCTCAATGGGCTTCAATGGATGTTAATCGCCTATATCTGACAAAGTTAGATGCAAACTCACTCAAATATATGAGAAATGTTGAAATTCGACTTCAAATTAGGAAGATAGACTTTAAAAATTTTCCATCAACACAAAGTGACAGTTGACCTCAATGGGCTTCAGTGGATGTTAATCGACGATATCTCACAAAGTTTGATGCAAACTCTCTCAAATATATAAGAAATGTTGAAATTCGACTTCAAATTAGGAAGATAGACTTTGAAAATTTCCAATCAACACAAAGTGTCAGTTGACCTCAATGGACTTCAATGGATGTTAATCGCGTATATCTGACAAAGTTAGATGCAAACACACTCAAATATATGAGAAATGTTGAAATTCGACTTCAAATTAGGAAGATAGACTTTGAAAATTTTCAATCAACACAAATTGACAATCGACCTCAATGGGCTTCAATGGAAGTTAATCGACGATATCTGACAAAGTTAGATGCAAACACACTCAAATATATGAGAAATGTTGAAATTCGACTTCAAATTAGGAAGATAGACTTTGAAAATTTTCAATCAACACAAATTGACAATCGACCTCAATGGGCTTCAATGGATGTTAATCGCCTATATCTGACAAAGTTAGATGCAAACTCACTCAAATATATGAGAAATGTTGAAATTCGACTTCAAATTAGGAAGATAGACTTTGAAAATTTTCAATCAACACAAAGTGACAGTTGACCTCAATTGGCTTCAGTAGATGTTAATCGACGATATCTGACAAAGTTAGATGCGAACTCACTCAAATATATGAGAAATGTTGAAATTCGACTTCAAATTAGGAAGATAGACTTTGAAAATTTTCAATCAACACAAAGTGACAGTTGACCTCAATTGGCTTCAGTAGATGTTAATCGACGATATCTGACAAAGTTAGATGCAAACTCTCTCAAATATATAAGAAATGTTCAAATTCGACTCCAAATTAGGAAGATAGACTTTGAAATTTTCAATCAACACAAAGTGACAGTAGACCTCAATGGGCTTCAATGGAAGTTAATCGACGATATCTGACAAAGATAGATGCAAACTCTCTCAAATATATAAGAAATGTTGAAATTCGACTTCAAATTAGGAAGATAGACTTTGAAAATTTTCAATCAACACAAATTGACAATCGACCTCAATGGGCTTCAATGGATGTTAATCGCCTATATCTGACAAAGTTAGATGCAAACTCACTCAAATATATGAGAAATGTTGAAATTCGACTTCAAATTAGGAAGATAGACTTTGAAAATTTTCAATCAACACAAAGTGACAGTTGACCTCAATGGACCTCAATGGATGTTAATCGCGTATATCTGACAAAGTTAGATGCAAACACACTCAAATATATGAGAAATGTTGAAATTTGACTACGAATTAGGGAGATAGATTTTAAAAATTTTCAATCAACACAAAGTGACAGTCGACCTCAATGGGCTTCAACGGATGTTAATCGCCTATATCTGACAAAGTTAGATTGAAACTCACTCAAATATATGAGAAATGTTGAAATTCGACTTCAAATTAGGAAGATAGACTTTGAAAATTTTCAATCAACACAAAGTGACAGTTGACCTCAATGGACTTCAATGGATGTTAATCGCGTATATTTGACAAAGTTAGATGCAAACACACTCAAATATATGAGAAATGTTGAAATTTGACTTCAAATTAGGGAGATAGACTTTGAAAATTTTCAATCAACACAAATTGACAATCGACCTCAATGGGCTTCAATGGATGTTAATCGCCTATATCTGACAAAGTTAGATGCAAACTCACTCAAATATATAAGAAATGTTGAAATTCGACTTCAAATTAGGAAGATAGACTTTGAAAATTTTCAATCAACACAAATTGACAATCGACCTCAATGGGCTTCAATGGATGTTAATCGCCTATATCTGACAAAGTTAGATGCAAACTCACTCAAATATATGAGAAATGTTGAAATTTGACTTCAAATTAGGGAGATAGACTTTAAAAATTTTCAATCAACACAAAGTGACAGTCGACCTCAATGGGCTTCAATGGATGTTAATCGCCTATATCTGACAAAGTTAGATGCAAACTCACTCAAATATATGAGGAATGTTGGAATTCGACTTCATATTAGGAAGATAGACTTTGAAAATTTTCAATCAACACAAATTGACAATCGACCTCAATGGGCTTCAGTGGATGTTAATCGACGATATCTGACAAAGTTAGATGCTAACTCACTCAAATATATGAGAAATGTTGAAATTCGACTTCAAATTAGGAAGATAGAGTTTAAAAATTTTCGATCAACACAAAGTGACAGTTGACCTCAATGGACTTCAGTGGATGTTAATCGACGATATCTGACAAAGTTTGATGCAAACTCTCTCAAATATATAAGAAATGTTGAAATTCGACTTCAAATTAGGAAGATAGGCTTTGAAAATTTTCAATCAACACAAAGTGACAGTTGACCTCAATGGACCTCAATGGATGTTAATCGCGTATATCTGACAAAGTTAGATGCAAACACACTCAAATATATGAGAAATGTTGAAATTTGACTTCAAATTAGGGAGATAGACTTTAAAAATTTTCAATCAACACAAAGTGACAGTCGACCTCAATGGGCTTCAATGGATGTTAATCGCCTATATCTGACAAAGTTAGATGCAAACTCACTCAAATATATGAGAAATGTTGAAATTCGACTCCAAATTAGGAAGATAGACTTTAAAAATTTTCAATCAACACAAAGTGACAGTTGACCTCAATGGACTTCAATGGATGTTAATCGACGATATCTGACAAAGTTAGATGCGAACTCACTCAAATATATAAGAAATGTTGAAATTCGTCTCCAAATTAGGAAGATAGACTTTGAAAATTTTCAATCAACACAAATTGACAATCGACCTCAATGGGCTTCAATGGATGTTAATCGCCTATATCTGACAAAGTTAGATGCAAACTCACTCAAATATATGAGAAATGTTGAAATTCGACTTCAAATTAGGAAGATAGACTTTAAAAATTTTCGATCAACACAAAGTGACAGTTGACCTCAATGGGCTTCAGTGGATGTTAATCGACGATATCTGACAAAGTTTGATGCAAACTCTCTCAAATATATAAGAAATGTTGAAATTCGACTTCAAATTAGGAAGATAGACTTTGAAAATTTTCAATCAACACAAAGTGACAGTTGACCTCAATGGACCTCAATGGATGTTAATCGCGTATATCTGACAAAGTTAGATGCAAACACACTCAAATATATGAGAAATGTTGAAATTCGACTTCAAATTAGGAAGATAGACTTTGAAAATTTTCAATCAACACAAAGTGACAGTCGACCTCAATTGGCTTCAGTAGATGTTAATCGACGATATCTGACAAAGTTAGATGCAAACTCTCTCAAATATATAAGAAATGTTGAAATTCGACTTCAAATTAGGAAGATAGACTTTGAAAATTTTCAATCAACACAAATTGACAATCGACCTCAATGGGCTTCAGTGGATGTTAATCGACGATATCTGACAAAGTTAGATGCGAACTCACTCAAATATATGAGAAATGTTGAAATTCGACTTCAAATTAGGAAGATAGACTTTAAAAATTTTCGATCAACACAAAGTGACAGTTGACCTCAATGGACCTCAATGGATGTTAATCGCGTATATCTGACAAAGTTAGATGCAAACACACTCAAATATATGAGAAATGTTGAAATTTGACTTCAAATTAGGGAGATAGACTTTAAAAATTTTCAATCAACACAAAGTGACAGTCGACCTCAATGGGCTTCAATGGATGTTAATCGCCTATATCTGACAAAGTTAGATGCAAACTCACTCAAATATATGAGAAATGTTGAAATTCGACTTCAAATTAGGAAGAGAGACTTTGAAAATTTTCAATGAACACAAATTGACAATCGACCTCAATGGGCTTCAGTGGATGTTAATCGACGATATCTGACAAAGTTAGATGCGAACTCACTCTAATATATGAGAAATGTTGAAATTCGACTTCAAATTAGGAAGATAGACTTTAAAAATTTTCGATCAACACAAAGTGACAGTTGACCTCAATGGGCTTCAGTGGATGTTAATCGACGATATCTGACAAAGTTTGATGCAAACTCTCTCAAATATATGAGAAATGTTGAAATTCGACTTCAAATTAGGAAGATAGACTTTGAAAATTTTCAATCAACACAAAGTGACAGTTGACCTCAATGGACCTCAATGGATGTTTATCGCGTATATCTGACAAAGTTAGATGCAAACTCACTCAAATATATGAGGAATGTTGGAATTCGACTTCATATTAGGAAGATAGACTTTGAAAATTTTCAATCAACACAAAGTGACAGTCGACCTGAATTGTCTTCACTAGATGTTAATCGACGATATCTGACAAAGTTAGATGCAAACTCTCTCAAATATATAAGAAATGTTGAAATTCGACTTCAAATTAGGAAGATAGACTTTGAAAATTTTCAATCAACACAAATTGACAATCGACCTCAATGGGCTTCAATGGATGTTAATCGCCTATATCTGACAAAGTTAGATGCAAACTCACTCAAATATATAAGAAATGTTGAAATTCGACTTCAAATTAGGAAGATAGATTTTGAAAATTTTCAATCAACACAAATTGACAATCGACCTCAATGGGCTTCAATGGATGTTAATCGCCTATATCTGACAAAGTTAGATGCAAACTCACTCAAATATATGAGAAATGTTGAAATTCGACTTCAAATTAGGAAGATAGACTTTAAAAATTTTCAATCAACACAAAGTGTCAGTTGACCTCAATGGACTTCAATGGATGTTAATCGCGTATATCTGACAAAGTTAGATGCAAACACACTCAAATATATGAGAAATGTTGAAATTCGACTTCAAATTAGGAAGATAGACTTTGAAAATTTTCAATCAACACAAAGTGACAGTCGACCTCAATTGGCTTCAGTAGATGTTAATCGACGATATCTGACAAAGTTAGATGCAAACTCTCTCAAATATATAAGAAATGTTGAAATTCGACTTCAAATTAGGAAGATAGACTTTGAAAATTTTCAATCAACACAAAGTGACAGTCGACCTGAATTGTCTTCAGTAGATGTTAATCGACGATATCTGACAAAGTTAGATGCAAACTCTCTCAAATATATAAGAAATGTTGTAATTCGACTTCAAATTAGGAAGATAGACTTTGAAAATTTTCAATCAACACAAATTGACAATCGACCTCAATGGGCTTCAATGGATGTTAATCGCCTATATCTGACAAAGTTAGATGCAAACTCACTCAAATATATAAGAAATGTTGAAATTCGACTTCAAATTAGGAAGATAGATTTTGAAAATTTTCAATCAACACAAATTGACAATCGACCTCAATGGGCTTCAATGGATGTTAATCGCCTATATCTGACAAAGTTAGATGCAAACTCACTCAAATATATGAGAAATGTTGAAATTCGACTTCAAATTAGGAAGATAGACTTTAAAAATTTTCAATCAACACAAAGTGTCAGTTGACCTCAATGGACTTCAATGGATGTTAATCGCGTATATCTGACAAAGTTAGATGCAAACACACTCAAATATATGAGAAATGTTGAAATTCGACTTCAAATTAGGAAGATAGACTTTGAAAATTTTCAATCAACACAAAGTGACAGTCGACCTCAATTGGCTTCAGTAGATGTTAATCGACGATATCTGACAAAGTTAGATGCAAACTCTCTCAAATATATAAGATATGTTGAAATTCGACTTCAAATTAGGAAGATAGACTTTGAAAATTTTCAATCAACACAAATTGACAATCGACCTCAATGGGCTTCAATGGATGTTAATCGCCTATATCTGACAAAGTTAGATGCAAACTCACTCAAATATATGAGAAATGTTGAAATTCGACTTCAAATTAGGAAGATAGACTTTAAAAATTTTCCATCAACACAAATTGACAATCGACCTCAATGGGCTTCAATGGATGTTAATCGCCTATATCTGACAAAGTTAGATGCAAACTCACTCAAATATATGAGAAATGTTGAAATTCGACTTCAAATTAGGAAGATAGACTTTAAAAATTTTCAATCAACACAAAGTGTCAGTTGACCTCAATGGACTTCAATGGATGTTAATCGCGTATATCTGACAAAGTTAGATGCAAACACACTCAAATATATGAGAAATGTTGAAATTCGACTTCAAATTAGGAAGATAGACTTTGAAAATTTTCAATCAACACAAAGTGACAGTCGACCTCAATTGGCTTCAGTAGATGTTAATCGACGATATCTGACAAAGTTAGATGCAAACTCTCTCAAATATATAAGATATGTTGAAATTCGACTTCAAATTAGGAAGATAGACTTTGAAAATTTTCAATCAACACAAATTGACAATCGACCTCAATGGGCTTCAATGGATGTTAATCGCCTATATCTGACAAAGTTAGATGCAAACTCACTCAAATATATGAGAAATGTTGAAATTCGACTTCAAATTAGGAAGATAGACTTTAAAAATTTTCCATCAACACAAAGTGACAGTTGACCTCAATGGGCTTCAGTGGATGTTAATCGACGATATCTGACAAAGTTTGATGCAAACTCTCTCAAATATATAAGAAATGTTGAAATTCGACTTCAAATTAGGAAGATAGACTTTGAAAATTTCCAATCAACACAAAGTGTCAGTTGACCTCAATGGACTTCAATGGATGTTAATCGCGTATATCTGACAAAGTTAGATGCAAACACACTCAAATATATGAGAAATGTTGAAATTCGACTTCAAATTAGGAAGATAGACTTTGAAAATTTTCAATCAACACAAATTGACAATCGACCTCAATGGGCTTCAATGGAAGTTAATCGACGATATCTGACAAAGTTAGATGCAAACACACTCAAATATATGAGAAATGTTGAAATTCGACTTCAAATTAGGAAGATAGACTTTGAAAATTTTCAATCAACACAAATTGACAATCGACCTCAATGGGCTTCAATGGATGTTAATCGCCTATATCTGACAAAGTTAGATGCAAACTCACTCAAATATATGAGAAATGTTGAAATTCGACTTCAAATTAGGAAGATAGACTTTAAAAATTTCCAATCAACACAAAGTGTCAGTTGACCTCAATGGACTTCAATGGATGTTAATCGCGTATATCTGACAAAGTTAGATGCAAACACACTCAAATATATGAGAAATGTTGAAATTCGACTTCAAATTAGGAAGATAGACTTTGAAAATTTTCAATCAACACAAATTGACAATCGACCTCAATGGGCTTCAGTGGATGTTAATCGACGATATCTGACAAAGTTAGATGCGAACTCACTCAAATATATGAGAAATGTTGAAATTCGACTTCAAATTAGGAAGATAGACTTTAAAAATTTTCGATCAACACAAAGTGACAGTTGACCTCAATGGGCTTCAGTGGATGTTAATCGACGATATCTGACAAAGTTTGATGCAAACTCTCTCAAATATATGAGAAATGTTGAAATTCGACTTCAAATTAGGAAGATAGACTTTGAAAATTTTCAATCAACACAAAGTGACAGTTGACCTCAATGGACCTCAATGGATGTTTATCGCGTATATCTGACAAAGTTAGATGCAAACTCACTCAAATATATGAGGAATGTTGGAATTCGACTTCATATTAGAAAGATAGACTTTGAAAATTTTCAATCAACACAAATTGACAATCGACCTCAATGGGCTTCAGTGGATGTTAATCGACGATATCTGACAAAGTTTGATGCAAACTCTCTCAAATATATGAGAAATGTTGAAATTCGACTTCAAATTAGGAAGATAGACTTTGAAAATTTTCAATCAACACAAAGTGACAGTCGACCTCAATGGGCTTCAATGGATGTTAATCGCGTATATCTGACAAAGTTAGATGCAAACACACTCAAATATATGAGAAATGTTGAAATTTGACTACGAATTAGGGAGATAGATTTTAAAAATTTTCAATCAACACAAAGTGACAGTCGACCTCAATGGGCTTCAACGGATGTTAATCGCCTATATCTGACAAAGTTAGATTGAAACTCACTCAAATATATGAGAAATGTTGAAATTCGACTTCAAATTAGGAAGATAGTCTTTGAAAATTTTCAATCAACACACAGTGACAGTTGACCTCAATGGGCTTCAGTGGATGTTAATCGACGATATCAGACAAAGTTAGATGCGAACTCACTCAAATATATGAGAAATGTTGAAATTCGACTTCAAATTAGGAAGATAGACTTTAAAAATTTTCAATCAACACAAAGTGACAGTTGACCTCAATGGACTTCAATGGATGTTAATCGCGTATATTTGACAAAGTTAGATGCAAACACACTCAAATATATGAGAAATGTTGAAATTTGACTTCAAATTAGGGAGATAGACTTTGAAAATTTTCAATCAACACAAATTGACAATCGACCTCAATGGGCTTCAATGGATGTTAATCGCCTATATCTGACAAAGTTAGATGCAAACTCACTCAAATATATAAGAAATGTTGAAATTCGACTTCAAATTAGGAAGATAGACTTTGAAAATTTTCAATCAACACAAATTGACAATCGACCTCAATGGGCTTCAATGGATGTTAATCGCCTATATCTGACAAAGTTAGATGCAAACTCACTCAAATATATGAGAAATGTTGAAATTTGACTTCAAATTAGGGAGATAGACTTTAAAAATTTTCAATCAACACAAAGTGACAGTCGACCTCAATGGGCTTCAATGGATGTTAATCGCGTATATCTGACAAAGTTAGATGCAAACTCACTCAAATATATGAGGAATGTTGGAATTCGACTTCATATTAGGAAGATAGACTTTGAAAATTTTCAATCAACACAAATTGACAATCGACCTCAATGGGCTTCAGTGGATGTTAATCGACGATATCTGACAAAGTTAGATGCGAACTCACTCAAATATATGAGAAATGTTGAAATTCGACTTCAAATTAGGAAGATAGAGTTTAAAAATTTTCGATCAACACAAAGTGACAGTTGACCTCAATGGACTTCAGTGGATGTTAATCGACGATATCTGACAAAGTTTGATGCAAACTCTCTCAAATATATAAGAAATGTTGAAATTCGACTTCAAATTAGGAAGATAGGCTTTGAAAATTTTCAATCAACACAAAGTGACAGTTGACCTCAATGGACCTCAATGGATGTTAATCGCGTATATCTGACAAAGTTAGATGCAAACACACTCAAATATATGAGAAATGTTGAAATTTGACTTCAAATTAGGGAGATAGACTTTAAAAATTTTCAATCAACACAAAGTGACAGTCGACCTCAATGGGCTTCAATGGATGTTAATCGCCTATATCTGACAAAGTTAGATGCAAACTCACTCAAATATATGAGAAATGTTGAAATTCGACTCCAAATTAGGAAGATAGACTTTAAAAATTTTCAATCAACACAAAGTGACAGTTGACCTCAATGGACTTCAATGGATGTTAATCGACGATATCTGACAAAGTTAGATGCGAACTCACTCAAATATATAAGAAATGTTGAAATTCGTCTCCAAATTAGGAAGATAGACTTTGAAAATTTTCAATCAACACAAATTGACAATCGACCTCAATGGGCTTCAATGGATGTTAATCGCCTATATCTGACAAAGTTAGATGCAAACTCACTCAAATATATGAGAAATGTTGAAATTCGACTTCCAATTAGGAAGATAGACTTTAAAAATTTTCGATCAACACAAAGTGACAGTTGACCTCAATGGGCTTCAGTGGATGTTAATCGACGATATCTGACAAAGTTTGATGCAAACTCTCTCAAATATATAAGAAATGTTGAAATTCGACTTCAAATTAGGAAGATAGACTTTGAAAATTTTCAATCAACACAAAGTGACAGTTGACCTCAATGGACCTCAATGGATGTTAATCGCGTATATCTGACAAAGTTAGATGCAAACACACTCAAATATATGAGAAATGTTGAAATTCGACTTCAAATTAGGAAGATAGACTTTGAAAATTTTCAATCAACACAAAGTGACAGTCGACCTCAATTGGCTTCAGTAGATGTTAATCGACGATATCTGACAAAGTTAGATGCAAACTCTCTCAAATATATAAGAAATGTTGAAATTCGACTTCAAATTAGGAAGATAGACTTTGAAAATTTTCAATCAACACAAATTGACAATCGACCTCAATGGGCTTCAGTGGATGTTAATCGACGATATCTGACAAAGTTTGATGCAAACTCTCTCAAATATATAAGAAATGTTGAAATTCGACTTCAAATTAGGAAGATAGACTTTGAAAATTTTCAATCAACACAAAGTGACAGTTGACCTCAATGGACCTCAATGGATGTTAATCGCGTATATCTGACAAAGTTAGATGCAAACACACTCAAATATATGAGAAATGTTGAAATTCGACTTCAAATTAGGAAGATAGACTTTGAAAATTTTCAATCAACACAAAGTGACAGTCGACCTCAATTGGCTTCAGTAGATGTTAATCGACGATATCTGACAAAGTTAGATGCAAACTCTCTCAAATATATAAGAAATGTTGAAATTCGACTTCAAATTAGGAAGATAGACTTTGAAAATTTTCAATCAACACAAATTGACAATCGACCTCAATGGGCTTCAGTGGATGTTAATCGACGATATCTGACAAAGTTAGATGCGAACTCACTCAAATATATGAGAAATGTTGAAATTCGACTTCAAATTAGGAAGATAGACTTTAAAAATTTTCGATCAACACAAAGTGACAGTTGACCTCAATGGGCTTCAGTGGATGTTAATCGACGATATCTGACAAAGTTTGATGCAAACTCTCTCAAATATATGAGAAATGTTGAAATTCGACTACAAATTAGGAAGATAGACTTTGAAAATTTTCAATCAACACAAAGTGACAGTTGACCTCAATGGACCTCAATGGATGTTAATCGCGTATATCTGACAAAGTTAGATGCAAACACACTCAAATATATGAGAAATGTTGAAATTTGACTTCAAATTAGGGAGATAGACTTTAAAAATTTTCAATCAACACAAAGTGACAGTCGACCTCAATGGGCTTCAATGGATGTTAATCGCCTATATCTGACAAAGTTAGATGCAAACTCACTCAAATATATGAGAAATGTTGAAATTCGACTTCAAATTAGGAAGAGAGACTTTGAAAATTTTCAATGAACACAAATTGACAATCGACCTCAATGGGCTTCAGTGGATGTTAATCGACGATATCTGACAAAGTTAGATGCGAACTCACTCTAATATATGAGAAATGTTGAAATTCGACTTCAAATTAGGAAGATAGACTTTAAAAATTTTCGATCAACACAAAGTGACAGTTGACCTCAATGGGCTTCAGTGGATGTTAATCGACGATATCTGACAAAGTTTGATGCAAACTCTCTCAAATATATGAGAAATGTTGAAATTCGACTTCAAATTAGGAAGATAGACTTTGAAAATTTTCAATCAACACAAAGTGACAGTTGACCTCAATGGACCTCAATGGATGTTTATCGCGTATATCTGACAAAGTTAGATGCAAACTCACTCAAATATATGAGGAATGTTGGAATTCGACTTCATATTAGAAAGATAGACTTTGAAAATTTTCAATCAACACAAATTGACAATCGACCTCAATGGGCTTCAGTGGATGTTAATCGACGATATCTGACAAAGTTTGATGCAAACTCTCTCAAATATATGAGAAATGTTGAAATTCGACTTCAAATTAGGAAGATAGACTTTGAAAATTTTCAATCAACACAAAGTGACAGTCGACCTCAATGGGCTTCAATGGATGTTAATCGCCTATATCTGACAAAGTTAGATGCAAACTCACTCAAATATATGAGGAATGTTGGAATTCGACTTCATATTAGGAAGATAGACTTTGAAAATTTTCAATCAACACAAATTGACAATCGACCTCAATGGGCTTCAGTGGATGTTAATCGACGATATCTGACAAAGTTAGATGCGAACTTACTCAAATATATGAGAAATGTTGAAATTCGACTTCAAATTAGGGAGATAGACTTTAAAAATTTTCAATCAACACAAAGTGACAGTCGACCTCAATGGGCTTCAATGGATGTTAATCGCCTATATCTGACAAAGTTAGATGCAAACTCTCTCAAATATATAAGAAATGTTGAAATTCAACTCCAAATTAGGAAGATAGACTTTAAAAATTTTCAATCAACACAAAGTGACAGTCGACCTCAATGGGCTTCAGTGGATGTTAATCGACGATATCTGACAAAGTTAGATGCAAACACACTCAAATATATGAGAAATGTTGAAATTTGACTTCAAATTAGGGAGATAGACTTTAAAAATTTTCAATCAACACAAAGTGACAGTCGACCTCAATGGGCTTCAATGGATGTTAATCGCCTATATCTGACAAAGTTAGATGCAAACTCTCTCAAATATATAAGAAATGTTGAAATTCAACTCCAAATTAGGAAGATAGACTTTAAAAATTTTCAATCAACACAAAGTGACAGTCGACCTCAATGGGCTTCAGTGGATGTTAATCGCCTATATCTGACAAAGTTAGATGCAAACTCTCTCAAATATATAAGAAATGTTGAAATTCGACTCCAAATTAGGAAGATAGACTTTAAAAATTTTCAATCAACACAAAGTGACAGTCGACCTCAATGGGCTTCAATGGATGTTAATCGCCTATATCTGACAAAGTTAGATGCAAACTCACTCAAATATATGAGAAATGTTGAAATTTGACTTCAAATTAGGGAGATAGACTTTAAAAATTTTCAATCAACACAAAGTCACAGTCGACCTCAATGGGCTTCAATGGATGTTAATCGCCTATATCTGACAAAGTTAGATGCAAACTCACTCAAATATATGAGAAATGTTGAAATTTGACTTCAAATTAGGGAGATAGACTTTAAAAATTTTCAATCAACACAAAGTGACAGTCGACCTCAATGGGCTTCAGTGGATGTTAATCGCCTATATCTGACAAAGTTAGATGCAAACTCTTTCAAATATATAAGAAATGTTGAAATTCGACTCCAAATTAGGAAGATAGACTTTAAAAATTTTCAATCAACACAAAGTGACAGTCGACCTCAATGGGCTTCAATGGATGTTAATCGCCTATATCTGACAAAGTTAGATGCAAACTCACTCAAATATATGAGAAATGTTGAAATTCGACTTCAAATTAGGAAGAGAGACTTTGAAAATTTTCAATGAACACAAATTGACAATCGACCTCAATGGGCTTCAGTGGATGTTAATCGCCTATATCTGACAAAGTTAGATGCAAACTCTCTCAAATATATAAGAAATGTTGAAATTCGACTCCAAATTAGGAAGATAGACTTTAAAAATTTTCAATTAACACAAAGTGACAGTCGACCTCAATGGGCTTCAGTGGATGTTAATCGACGATATCTGACAAAGTTAGATGCGAACTCACTCAAATATATGAGAAATGTTGAAATTCGACTTCAAATTAGGAAGATAGACTTTGAAAATTTTCAATCAACACAAAGTGACAGTCGACCTCAATTGGCTTCAGTAGATGTTAATCGACGATATCTGACAAAGTTAGATGCAGACTCTCTCAAATATATAAGAAATGTTGAAATTCGACTTCAAATTAGGAAGATAGACTTTGAAATTTTCAATCAACACAAATTGACAATCGACCTCAATGGGCTTCAATGGATGTTAATCGCCTATATCTGACAAAGTTAGATGCAAACTCACTCAAATATATAAGAAATGTTGAAATTCGACTTCAAATTAGGAAGATAGACTTTGAAAATTTTCAATCAACACAAATTGACAATCGACCTCAATGGGCTTCAATGGATGTTAATCGACGATATCTGACAAAGATAGATGCAAACTCTCTCAAATATATGAGAAATGTTGAAATTCGACTTCAAATTAGGAAGATAGACTTTGAAAATTTTCAATCAACACAAATTGACAATCGACCTCAATGGGCTTCAATGGATGTTAATCGCCTATATCTGACAAAGTTAGATGCAAACTCACTCAAATATATAAGAAATGTTGAAATTCGACTTCAAATTAGGAAGATAGACTTTGAAAATTTTCAATCAACACAAATTGACAATCGACCTCAATGGGCTTCAATGGATGTTAATCGCCTATATCTGACAAAGTTAGATGCAAACTCACTCAAATATATAAGAAATGTTGAAATTCGACTTCAAATTAGGAAGATAGACTTTGAAATTTTCAATCAACACAAAGTGACAGTAGACCTCAATGGGCTTCAATGGAAGTTAATCGACGATATCTGACAAAGATAGATGCAAACTCTCTCAAATATATAAGAAATGTTGAAATTCGACTTCAAATTAGGAAGATAGACTTTGAAATTTTCAATCAACACAAAGTGACAGTAGACCTCAATGGGCTTCAATGGAAGTTAATCGACGATATCTGACAAAGATAGATGCAAACTCACTCAAATATATAAGAAATGTTGAAATTCGACTTCAAATTAGGAAGATAGACTTTGAAAATTTTCAATCAACACAAAGTGTCAGTTGACCTCAATGGACTTCAATGGATGTTAATCGCGTATATCTGACAAAGTTAGATGCAAACACACTCAAATATATGAGAAATGTTGGAATTTGACTTCAAATTAGGAAGATAGACTTTGAAAATTTTCAATCAACACAAATTGACAATCGACCTCAATGGGCTTCAGTGGATGTTAATCGACGATATCTGACAAAGTTAGATGCGAACTCACTCAAATATATGAGAAATGTTGAAATTCGACTTCAAATTAGGAAGATAGACTTTAAAAATTTTCGATCAACACAAAGTGACAGTCGACCTCAATTGGCTTCAGTAGATGTTAATCGACGATATCTGACAAAGTTAGATGCAAACTCTCTCAAATATATAAGAAATGTTGAAATTCGACTTCAAATTAGGAAGATAGACTTTGAAAATTTTCAATCAACACAAATTGACAATCGACCTCAATGGGCTTCAGTGGATGTTAATCGACGATATCTGACAAAGTTAGATGCGAACTCACTCAAATATATGAGAAATGTTGAAATTCGACTTCAAATTAGGAAGATAGACTTTAAAAATTTTCGATCAACACAAAGTGACAGTTGACCTCAATGGGCTTCAGTGGATGTTAATCGACGATATCTGACAAAGTTTGATGCAAACTCTCTCAAATATATGAGAAATGTTGAAATTCGACTACAAATTAGGAAGATAGACTTTGAAAATTTTCAATCAACACAAAGTGACAGTTGACCTCAATGGACCTCAATGGATGTTAATCGCGTATATCTGACAAAGTTAGATGCAAACACACTCAAATATATGAGAAATGTTGAAATTTGACTTCAAATTAGGGAGATAGACTTTAAAAATTTTCAATCAACACAAAGTGACAGTCGACCTCAATGGGCTTCAATGGATGTTAATCGCCTATATCTGACAAAGTTAGATGCAAACTCACTCAAATATATGAGAAATGTTGAAATTCGACTTCAAATTAGGAAGAGAGACTTTGAAAATTTTCAATCAACACAAATTGACAATCGACCTCAATGGGCTTCAGTGGATGTTAATCGACGATATCTGACAAAGTTAGATGCGAACTCACTCGAATATATGAGAAATGTTGAAATTCGACTTCAAATTAGGAAGATAGACTTTGAAATTTTCAATCAACACAAAGTGACAGTAGACCTCAATGGGCTTCAATGGAAGTTAATCGACGATATCTGACAAAGATAGATGCAAACTCTCTCAAATATATAAGAAATGTTGAAATTCGACTTCAAATTAGGAAGATAGACTTTGAAATTTTCAATCAACACAAAGTGACAGTAGACCTCAATGGGCTTCAATGGAAGTTAATCGACGATATCTGACGAAGATAGATGCAAACTCACTCAAATATATAAGAAATGTTGAAATTCGACTTCAAATTAGGAAGATAGACTTTGAAAATTTTCAATCAACACAAAGTGTCAGTTGACCTCAATGGACTTCAATGGATGTTAATCGCGTATATCTGACAAAGTTAGATGCAAACACACTCAAATATATGAGAAATGTTGGAATTTGACTTCAAATTAGGAAGATAGACTTTGAAAATTTTCAATGAACACAAATTGACAATCGACCTCAATGGGCTTCAGTGGATGTTAATCGACGATATCTGACAAAGTTAGATGCGAACTCACTCAAATATATGAGAAATGTTGAAATTCGACTTCAAATTAGGAAGATAGACTTTAAAAATTTTCGATCAACACAAAGTGACAGTTGACCTCAATGGGCTTCAGTGGATGTTAATCGACGATATCTGACAAAGTTTGATGCAAACTCTCTCAAATATATGAGAAATGTTGAAATTCGACTACAAATTAGGAAGATAGACTTTGAAAATTTTCAATCAACACAAAGTGTCAGTTGACCTCAATGGACTTCAATGGATGTTAATCGCGTATATCTGACAAAGTTAGATGCAAACACACTCAAATATATGAGAAATGTTGAAATTTGACTTCAAATTAGGGAGATAGACTTTAAAAATTTTCAATCAACACAAAGTGACAGTAGACCTCAATGGGCTTCAATGGAAGTTAATCGACGATATCTGACAAAGATAGATGCAAACTCACTCAAATATATAAGAAATGTTGAAATTCGACTTCAAATTAGGAAGATAGACTTTGAAAATTTTCAATCAACACAAAGTGTCAGTTGACCTCAATGGACTTCAATGGATGTTAATCGCGTATATCTGACAAAGTTAGATGCAAACACACTCAAATATATGAGAAATGTTGGAATTTGACTTCAAATTAGGAAGATAGACTTTGAAAATTTTCAATCAACACAAATTGACAATCGACCTCAATGGGCTTCAGTGGATGTTAATCGACGATATCTGACAAAGTTAGATGCGAACTCACTCAAATATATGAGAAATGTTGAAATTCGACTTCAAATTAGGAAGATAGACTTTAAAAATTTTCGATCAACACAAAGTGACAGTCGACCTCAATTGGCTTCAGTAGATGTTAATCGACGATATCTGACAAAGTTAGATGCAAACTCTCTCAAATATATAAGAAATGTTGAAATTCGACTTCAAATTAGGAAGATAGACTTTGAAAATTTTCAATGAACACAAATTGACAATCGACCTCAATGGGCTTCAGTGGATGTTAATCGACGATATCTGACAAAGTTAGATGCGAACTCACTCAAATATATGAGAAATGTTGAAATTCGACTTCAAATTAGGAAGATAGACTTTAAAAATTTTCGATCAACACAAAGTGACAGTTGACCTCAATGGGCTTCAGTGGATGTTAATCGACGATATCTGACAAAGTTTGATGCAAACTCTCTCAAATATATGAGAAATGTTGAAATTCGACTACAAATTAGGAAGATAGACTTTGAAAATTTTCAATCAACACAAAGTGACAGTTGACCTCAATGGACCTCAATGGATGTTAATCGCGTATATCTGACAAAGTTAGATGCAAACACACTCAAATATATGAGAAATGTTGAAATTTGACTTCAAATTAGGGAGATAGACTTTAAAAATTTTCAATCAACACAAAGTGACAGTAGACCTCAATGGGCTTCAATGGAAGTTAATCGACGATATCTGACAAAGATAGATGCAAACTCACTCAAATATATAAGAAATGTTGAAATTCGACTTCAAATTAGGAAGATAGACTTTGAAAATTTTCAATCAACACAAAGTGTCAGTTGACCTCAATGGACTTCAATGGATGTTAATCGCGTATATCTGACAAAGTTAGATGCAAACACACTCAAATATATGAGAAATGTTGGAATTTGACTTCAAATTAGGAAGATAGACTTTGAAAATTTTCAATCAACACAAATTGACAATCGACCTCAATGGGCTTCAGTGGATGTTAATCGACGATATCTGACAAAGTTAGATGCGAACTCACTCAAATATATGAGAAATGTTGAAATTCGACTTCAAATTAGGAAGATAGACTTTAAAAATTTTCGATCAACACAAAGTGACAGTCGACCTCAATTGGCTTCAGTAGATGTTAATCGACGATATCTGACAAAGTTAGATGCAAACTCTCTCAAATATATAAGAAATGTTGAAATTCGACTTCAAATTAGGAAGATAGACTTTGAAAATTTTCAATCAACACAAATTGACAATCGACCTCAATGGGCTTCAGTGGATGTTAATCGACGATATCTGACAAAGTTAGATGCGAACTCACTCAAATATATGAGAAATGTTGAAATTCGACTTCAAATTAGGAAGATAGACTTTAAAAATTTTCGATCAACACAAAGTGACAGTTGACCTCAATGGGCTTCAGTGGATGTTAATCGACGATATCTGACAAAGTTTGATGCAAACTCTCTCAAATATATGAGAAATGTTGAAATTCGACTACAAATTAGGAAGATAGACTTTGAAAATTTTCAATCAACACAAAGTGACAGTTGACCTCAATGGACCTCAATGGATGTTAATCGCGTATATCTGACAAAGTTAGATGCAAACACACTCAAATATATGAGAAATGTTGAAATTTGACTTCAAATTAGGGAGATAGACTTTAAAAATTTTCAATCAACACAAAGTGACAGTCGACCTCAATGGGCTTCAATGGATGTTAATCGCCTATATCTGACAAAGTTAGATGCAAACTCACTCAAATATATGAGAAATGTTGAAATTCGACTTCAAATTAGGAAGAGAGACTTTGAAAATTTTCAATGAACACAAATTGACAATCGACCTCAATGGGCTTCAGTGGATGTTAATCGACGATATCTGACAAAGTTAGATGCGAACTCACTCTAATATATGAGAAATGTTGAAATTCGACTTCAAATTAGGAAGATAGACTTTAAAAATTTTCGATCAACACAAAGTGACAGTTGACCTCAATGGGCTTCAGTGGATGTTAATCGACGATATCTGACAAAGTTTGATGCAAACTCTCTCAAATATATGAGAAATGTTGAAATTCGACTTCAAATTAGGAAGATAGACTTTGAAAATTTTCAATCAACACAAAGTGACAGTTGACCTCAATGGACCTCAATGGATGTTTATCGCGTATATCTGACAAAGTTAGATGCAAACTCACTCAAATATATGAGGAATGTTGGAATTCGACTTCATATTAGGAAGATAGACTTTGAAAATTTTCAATCAACACAAATTGACAATCGACCTCAATGGGCTTCAGTGGATGTTAATCGACGATATCTGACAAAGTTTGATGCAAACTCTCTCAAATATATGAGAAATGTTGAAATTCGACTTCAAATTAGGAAGATAGACTTTGAAAATTTTCAATCAACACAAAGTGACAGTCGACCTCAATGGGCTTCAATGGATGTTAATCGCCTATATCTGACAAAGTTAGATGCAAACTCACTCAAATATATGAGGAATGTTGGAATTCGACTTCATATTAGGAAGATAGACTTTGAAAATTTTCAATCAACACAAATTGACAATCGACCTCAATGGGCTTCAGTGGATGTTAATCGACGATATCTGACAAAGTTAGATGCGAACTTACTCAAATATATGAGAAATGTTGAAATTCGACTTCAAATTAGGAAGATAGAGTTTAAAAATTTTCGATCAACACAAAGTGACAGTTGACCTCAATGGGCTTCAGTGGGTGTTAATCGCCTATATCTGACAAAGTTAGATGCAAACTCTCTCAAATATATAAGAAATGTTGAAATTCGACTCCAAATTAGGAAGATAGACTTTAAAAATTTTCAATCAACACAAAGTGACAGTCGACCTCAATGGGCTTTAATGGATGTTAATCGCCTATATCTGACAAAGTTAGATGCAAACTCACTCAAATATATGAGAAATGTTGAAATTCGACTTCAAATTAGGAAGAGAGACTTTGAAAATTTTCAATGAACACAAATTGACAATCGACCTCAATGGGCTTCAGTGGATGTTAATCGCCTATATCTGACAAAGTTAGATGCAAACTCTCTCAAATATATAAGAAATGTTGAAATTCGACTCCAAATTAGGAAGATAGACTTTAAAAATTTTCAATTAACACAAAGTGACAGTCGACCTCAATGGGCTTCAGTGGATGTTAATCGACGATATCTGACAAAGTTAGATGCGAACTCACTCAAATATATGAGAAATGTTGAAATTCGACTTCAAATTAGGAAGATAGACTTTGAAAATTTTCAATCAACACAAATTGACAATCGACCTCAATGGGCTTCAATGGATGTTAATCGCCTATATCTGACAAAGTTAGATGCAAACTCACTCAAATATATAAGAAATGTTGAAATTCGACTTCAAATTAGGAAGATAGACTTTGAAAATTTTCAATCAACACAAATTGACAATCGACCTCAATGGGCTTCAATGGATGTTAATCGCCTATATCTGACAAAGTTAGATGCAAACTCACTCAAATATATAAGAAATGTTGAAATTCGACTTCAAATTAGGAAGATAGACTTTAAAAATTTTCAATTAACACAAAGTGACAGTCGACCTCAATGGGCTTCAGTGGATGTTAATCGACGATATCTGACAAAGTTAGATGCGAACTCACTCAAATATATGAGAAATGTTGAAATTCGACTTCAAATTAGGAAGATAGACTTTGAAAATTTTCAATCAACACAAATTGACAATCGACCTCAATGGGCTTCAATGGATGTTAATCGCCTATATCTGACAAAGTTAGATGCAAACTCACTCAAATATATAAGAAATGTTGAAATTCGACTTCAAATTAGGAAGATAGACTTTGAAAATTTTCAATCAACACAAATTGACAATCGACCTCAATGGGCTTCAATGGATGTTAATCGCCTATATCTGACAAAGTTAGATGCAAACTCACTCAAATATATAAGAAATGTTGAAATTCGACTTCAAATTAGGAAGATAGACTTTGAAAATTTTCAATCAACACAAATTGACAATCGACCTCAATGGGCTTCAATGGATGTTAATCGCCTATATCTGACAAAGTTAGATGCAAACTCACTCAAATATATAAGAAATGTTGAAATTCGACTTCAAATTAGGAAGATAGACTTTGAAATTTTCAATCAACACAAAGTGACAGTAGACCTCAATGGGCTTCAATGGAAGTTAATCGACGATATCTGACAAAGATAGATGCAAACTCTCTCAAATATATAAGAAATGTTGAAATTCGACTTCAAATTAGGAAGATAGACTTTGAAATTTTCAATCAACACAAAGTGACAGTAGACCTCAATGGGCTTCAATGGAAGTTAATCGACGATATCTGACAAAGATAGATGCAAACTCACTCAAATATATAAGAAATGTTGAAATTCGACTTCAAATTAGGAAGATAGACTTTGAAAATTTTCAATCAACACAAAGTGTCAGTTGACCTCAATGGACTTCAATGGATGTTAATCGCGTATATCTGACAAAGTTAGATGCAAACACACTCAAATATATGAGAAATGTTGAAATTTGACTTCAAATTAGGAAGATAGACTTTGAAAATTTTCAATCAACACAAAGTGTCAGTCGACCTCAATTGGCTTCAGTAGATGTTAATCGACGATATCTGACAAAGTTAGATCCAAACTCTCTCAAATATATAAGAAATGTTGAAATTCGACTTCAAATTAGGAAGATAGACTTTGAAAATTTTCAATCAACACAAAGTGACAGTTGACCTCAATGGACCTCAATGGATGTTAATCGCGTATATCTGACAAAGTTAGATGCAAACACACTCAAATATATGAGAAATGTTGAAATTCGACTTCAAATTAGGAAGATAGACTTTGAAAATTTTCAATCAACACAAAGTGACAGTCGACCTCAATTGGCTTCAATGGAAGTTAATCGACGATATCTGACAAAGTTAGATGCAAACTCTCTCAAATATATAAGAAATGTTGAAATTCGACTTCAAATTAGGAAGATAGACTTTGAAAATTTTCAATCAACACAAATTGACAATCGACCTCAATGGGCTTCAGTGGATGTTAATCGACGATATCTGACAAAGTTAGATGCAAACTCTCTCAAATATATAAGAAATGTTGAAATTCGACTCCAAATTAGGAAGATAGACTTTAAAAATTTTCAATTAACACAAAGTGACAGTCGACCTCAATGGGCTTCAGTGGATGTTAATCGACGATATCTGAAAAAGTTAGATGCGAACTCACTCAAATATATGAGAAATGTTGAAATTCGACTTCAAATTAGGAAGATAGACTTTGAAAATTTTCAATCAACACAAAGTGACAGTCGACCTCAATTGGCTTCAGTAGATGTTAATCGACGATATCTGACAAAGTTAGATGCAGACTCTCTCAAATATATAAGAAATGTTGAAATTCGACTTCAAATTAGGAAGATAGACTTTGAAATTTTCAATCAACACAAATTGACAATCGACCTCAATGGGCTTCAATGGATGTTAATCGACGATATCTGACAAAGTTAGATGCGAACTCACTCAAATATATGAGAAATGTTGAAATTCGACTTCAAATTAGGAAGATAGACTTTGAAAATTTTCAATCAACACAAATTGACAATCGACCTCAATGGGCTTCAATGGATGTTAATCGCCTATATCTGACAAAGTTAGATGCAAACTCACTCAAATATATAAGAAATGTTGAAATTCGACTTCAAATTAGGAAGATAGACTTTGAAATTTTCAATCAACACAAAGTGACAGTAGACCTCAATGGGCTTCAATGGAAGTTAATCGACGATATCTGACAAAGATAGTTGCAAACTCTCTCAAATATATAAGAAATGTTGAAATTCGACTTCAAATTAGGAAGATAGACTTTGAAATTTTCAATCAACACAAAGTGACAGTAGACCTCAATGGGCTTCAATGGAAGTTAATCGACGATATCTGACAAAGATAGATGCAAACTCACTCAAATATATAAGAAATGTTGAAATTCGACTTCAAATTAGGAAGATAGACTTTGAAATTTTCAATCAACACAAAGTGACAGTAGACCTCAATGGGCTTCAATGGAAGTTAATCGACGATATCTGACAAAGATAGATGCAAACTCACTCAAATATATAAGAAATGTTGAAATTCGACTTCAAATTAGGAAGATAGACTTTGAAAATTTTCAATCAACACAAAGTGACAGTTGACCTCAATGGACCTCAATGGATGTTAGTCGCGTATATCTGACAAAGTTAGATGCAAACACACTCAAATATATGAGAAATGTTGAAATTCGACTTCAAATTAGGAAGATAGACTTTGAAAATTTTCAATCAACACAAAGTGACAGTCGACCTCAATTGGCTTCAATGGAAGTTAATCGACGATATCTGACAAAGTTAGATGCAAACTCTCTCAAATATATAAGAAATGTTGAAATTCGACTTCAAATTAGGAAGATAGACTTTGAAAATTTTCAATCAACACAAATTGACAATCGACCTCAATGGGCTTCAGTGGATGTTAATCGACGATATCTGACAAAGTTAGATGCGAACTCACTCAAATATATGAGAAATGTTGAAATTCGACTTCAAATTAGGAAGATAGACTTTAAAAATTTTCGATCAACACAAAGTGACAGTTGACCTCAATGGGCTTCAGTGGATGTTAATCGACGATATCTGACAAAGTTTGATGCAAACTCTCTCAAATATATGAGAAATGTTGAAATTCGACTTCAAATTAGGAAGATAGACTTTGAAAATTTTCAATCAACACAAAGTGACAGTTGACCTCAATGGACCTCAATGGATGTTAATCGCGTATATCTGACAAAGTTAGATGCAAACTCACTCAAATATATGAGGAATGTTGGAATTCGACTTCATATTAGGAAGATAGACTTTGAAAATTTTCAATCAACACAAATTGACAATCGACCTCAATGGGCTTCAGTGGATGTTAATCGACGATATCTGACAAAGTTTGATGCAAACTCTCTCAAATATATGAGAAATGTTGAAATTCGACTTCAAATTAGGAAGATAGACTTTGAAAATTTTCAATCAACACAAAGTGACAGTCGACCTCAATGGGCTTCAATGGATGTTAATCGCCTATATCTGACAAAGTTAGATGCAAACTCACTCAAATATATGAGAAATGTTGAAATTCGACTTCATATTAGGAAGATAGACTTTGAAAATTTTCAATCAACACAAATTGACAATCGACCTCAATGGGCTTCAGTGGATGTTAATCGACGATATCTGACAAAGTTAGATGCGAACTACTCAAATATATGAGAAATGTTGAAATTCGACTTCAAATTAGGAAGATAGGCTTTGAAAATTTTCAATCAACACAAAGTGACAGTTGACCTCAATGGACCTCAATGGATGTTAATCGCGTATATCTGACAAAGTTAGATGCAAACACACTCAAATATATGAGAAATGTTGAAATTTGACTTCAAATTAGAGAGATAGACTTTAAAAATTTTCAATCAACACAAAGTGACAGTCGACGTCAATGGGCTTCAATGGATGTTAATCGCCTATATCTGACAAAGTTAGATGCAAACTCACTCAAATATATGAGAAATGTTGAAATTCGACTTCAAATTAGGAAGAGAGACTTTGAAAATTTTCAATGAACACAAATTGACAATCGACCTCAATGGGCTTCAGTGGATGTTAATCGCCTATATCTGACAAAGTTAGATGCAAACTCTCTCAAATATATAAGAAATGTTGAAATTCGACTCCAAATTAGGAAGATAGACTTTAAAAATTTTCAATCAACACAAAGTGACAGTCGACCTCAATGGGCTTCAGTGGATGTTAATCGACGATATCTGACAAAGTTAGATGCGAACTCACTCAAATATATGAGAAATGTTGAAATTCGACTTCAAATTAGGAAGATAGACTTTGAAAATTTTCAATCAACACAAAGTGACAGTCGACCTCAATTGGCTTCAGTAGATGTTAATCGACGATATCTGACAAAGTTAGATGCAGACTCTCTCAAATATATAAGAAATGTTGAAATTCGACTTCAAATTAGGAAGATAGACTTTGAAATTTTCAATCAACACAAAGTGACAGTAGACCTCAATGGGCTTCAATGGAAGTTAATCGACGATATCTGACAAAGATAGATGCAAACTCTCTCAAATATATAAGAAATGTTGAAATTCGACTTCAAATTAGGAAGATAGACTTTGAAAATTTTCAATCAACACAAATTGACAATCGACCTCAATGGGCTTCAATGGATGTTAATCGACGATATCTGACAAAGTTAGATGCGAACTCACTCAAATATATGAGAAATGTTGAAATTCGACTTCAAATTAGGAAGATAGACTTTGAAATTTTCAATCAACACAAAGTGACAGTCGACCTCAATTGGCTTCAGTAGATGTTAATCGACGATATCTGACAAAGTTAGATGCAAACTCTCTCAAATATATAAGAAATGTTGAAATTCGACTTCAAATTAGGAAGATAGACTTTGAAAATTTTCAATCAACACAAATTGACAATCGACCTCAATGGGCTTCAGTGGATGTTAATCGACGATATCTGACAAAGTTAGATGCGAACTCACTCAAATATATGAGAAATGTTGAAATTCGACTTCAAATTAGAAAGATAGACTTTGAAAATTTTCAATCAACACAAAGTGACAGTTGACCTCAATGGACCTCAATGGATGTTAATCGCGTATATCTGACAAAGTTAGATGCAAACTCACTCAAATATATGAGGAATGTTGGAATTCGACTTCATATTAGGAAGATAGACTTTGAAAATTTTCAATCAACACAAATTGACAATCGACCTCAATGGGCTTCAGTGGATGTTAATCGACGATATCTGACAAAGTTAGATGCGAACTACTCAAATATATGAGAAATGTTGAAATTCGACTTCAAATTAGGAAGATAGACTTTGAAATTTTCAATCAACACAAAGTGACAGTCGACCTCAATTGGCTTCAGTAGATGTTAATCGACGATATCTGACAAAGTTAGATGCAAACTCTCTCAATTATATAAGAAATGTTGAAATTCGACTTCTAATTAGGAAGATAGACTTTGAAAATTTTCGATCAACACAAAGTGACAGTTGACCTCAATGGGCTTCAGTGGATGTTAATCGACGATATCTGACAAAGTTTGATGCAAACTCTCTCAAATATATGAGAAATGTTGAAATTCGACTTCAAATTAGAAAGATAGACTTTGAAAATTTTCAATCAACACAAAGTGACAGTTGACCTCAATGGACCTCAATGGATGTTAATCGCGTATATCTGACAAAGTTAGATGCAAACTCACTCAAATATATGAGGAATGTTGGAATTCGACTTCATATTAGGAAGATAGACTTTGAAAATTTTCAATCAACACAAATTGACAATCGACCTCAATGGGCTTCAGTGGATGTTAATCGACGATATCTGACAAAGTTAGATGCGAACTACTCAAATATATGAGAAATGTTGAAATTCGACTTCAAATTAGGAAGATATAGTTTAAAAATTTTCGATCAACACAAAGTGACAGTTGACCTCAATGGGCTTCAGTGGATGTTAATCGACGATATCTGACAAAGTTTGATGCAAACTCTCTCAAATATATAAGAAATGTTGAAATTCGACTTCTAATTAGGAAGATAGACTTTGAAAATTTTCGATCAACACAAAGTGACAGTTGACCTCAATGGGCTTCAGTGGATGTTAATCGACGATATCTGACAAAGTTTGATGCAAACTCTCTCAAATATATGAGAAATGTTGAAATTCGACTTCAAATTAGAAAGATAGACTTTGAAAATTTTCAATCAACACAAAGTGACAGTTGACCTCAATGGACCTCAATGGATGTTAATCGCGTATATCTGACAAAGTTAGATGCAAACTCACTCAAATATATGAGGAATGTTGGAATTCGACTTCATATTAGGAAGATAGACTTTGAAAATTTTCAATCAACACAAATTGACAATCGACCTCAATGGGCTTCAGTGGATGTTAATCGACGATATCTGACAAAGTTAGATGCGAACTACTCAAATATATGAGAAATGTTGAAATTCGACTTCAAATTAGGAAGATATAGTTTAAAAATTTTCGATCAACACAAAGTGACAGTTGACCTCAATGGGCTTCAGTGGATGTTAATCGACGATATCTGACAAAGTTTGATGCAAACTCTCTCAAATATATAAGAAATGTTGAAATTCGACTTCAAATTAGGAAGATAGGCTTTGAAAATTTTCAATCAACACAAAGTGACAGTTGACCTCAATGGACCTCAATGGATGTTAATCGCGTATATCTGACAAAGTTAGATGCAAACACACTCAAATATATGAGAAATGTTGAAATTTGACTTCAAATTAGAGAGATAGACTTTAAAAATTTTCAATCAACACAAAGTGACAGTCGACGTCAATGGGCTTCAATGGATGTTAATCGCCTATATCTGACAAAGTTAGATGCAAACTCACTCAAATATATGAGAAATGTTGAAATTCGACTTCAAATTAGGAAGAGAGACTTTGAAAATTTTCAATGAACACAAATTGACAATCGACCTCAATGGGCTTCAGTGGATGTTAATCGCCTATATCTGACAAAGTTAGATGCAAACTCTCTCAAATATATAAGAAATGTTGAAATTCGACTCCAAATTAGGAAGATAGACTTTAAAAATTTTCAATCAACACAAAGTGACAGTCGACCTCAATGGGCTTCAGTGGATGTTAATCGACGATATCTGACAAAGTTAGATGCGAACTCACTCAAATATATGAGAAATGTTGAAATTCGACTTCAAATTAGGAAGATAGACTTTGAAAATTTTCAATCAACACAAAGTGACAGTCGACCTCATTTGGCTTCAGTAGATGTTAATCGACGATATCTGACAAAGTTAGATGCAGACTCTCTCAAATATATAAGAAATGTTGAAATTCGACTTCAAATTAGGAAGATAGACTTTGAAATTTTCAATCAACACAAAGTGACAGTAGACCTCAATGGGCTTCAATGGATGTTAATCGACGATATCTGACAAAGATAGATACAAACTCTCTCAAATATATAAGAAATGTTGAAATTCGACTTCAAATTAGGAAGATAGACTTTGAAAATTTTCAATCAACACAAATTGACAATCGACCTCAATGGGCTTCAATGGATGTTAATCGACGATATCTGACAAAGTTAGATGCGAACTCACTCAAATATATGAGAAATGTTGAAATTCGACTTCAAATTAGGAAGATAGACTTTGAAATTTTCAATCAACACAAAGTGACAGTAGACCTCAATGGGCTTCAATGGATGTTAATCGACGATATCTGACAAAGATAGATACAAACTCTCTCAAATATATAAGAAATGTTGAAATTCGACTTCAAATTAGGAAGATAGATTTTGAAAATTTTCAATCAACACAAATTGACAATCGACCTCAATGGGCTTCAGTGGATGTTAATCGACGATATCTGACAAAGTTAGATGCGAACTCACTCAAATATATGAGAAATGTTGAAATTCGACTTCAAATTAGGAAGATAGACTTTAAAAATTTTCGATCAACACAAAGTGACAGTTGACCTCAATGGGCTTCAGTGGATGTTAATCGACGATATCTGACAAAGTTTGATGCAAACTCTCTCAAATATATGAGAAATGTTGAAATTCGACTTCAAATTAGAAAGATAGACTTTGAAAATTTTCAATCAACACAAAGTGACAGTTGACCTCAATGGACCTCAATGGATGTTAATCGCGTATATCTGACAAAGTTAGATGCAAACTCACTCAAATATATGAGGAATGTTGGAATTCGACTTCATATTAGGAAGATAGACTTTGAAAATTTTCAATCAACACAAATTGACAATCGACCTCAATGGGCTTCAGTGGATGTTAATCGACGATATCTGACAAAGTTTGATGCAAACTCTCTCAAATATATGCGAAATGTTGAAATCCGACTTCAAATTAGGAAGATAGACTTTGAAAATTTTCAATCAACACAAAGTGACAGTCGACCTCAATGGGCTTCAATGGATGTTAATCGACGATATCTGACAAAGTTAGATGCGAACTCACTCAAATATATGAGAAATGTTGAAATTCGACTTCAAATTAGGAAGATAGACTTTGAAATTTTCAATCAACACAAAGTGACAGTCGACCTCAATTGGCTTCAGTAGATGTTAATCGACGATATCTGACAAAGTTAGATGCAAACTCTCTCAATTATATAAGAAATGTTGAAATTCGACTTCAAATTAGGAAGATAGACTTTGAAAATTTTCAATCAACACAAATTGACAATCGACCTCAATGGGCTTCAGTGGATGTTAATCGACGATATCTGACAAAGTTAGATGCGAACTCACTCAAATATATGAGAAATGTTGAAATTCGACTTCAAATTAGGAAGATAGACTTTGAAAATTTTCAATCAACACAAAGTGACAGTTGACCTCAATGGACCTCAATGGATGTTAATCGCGTATATCTGACAAGGTTAGATGCAAACCCACTCAAATATATGAGGAATGTTGGAATTCGACTTCATATTAGGAAGATAGACTTTGAAAATTTTCAATCAACACAAATTGACAATCGACCTCAATGGGCTTCAGTGGATGTTAATCGACGATATCTGACAAAGTTTGATGCAAACTCTCTCAAATATATGAGAAATGTTGAAATCCGACTTCAAATTAGGAAGATAGACTTTGAAAATTTTCAATCAACACAAAGTGACAGTCGACCTCAATGGGCTTCAATGGATGTTAATCGACGATATCTGACAAAGTTAGATGCGAACTCACTCAAATATATGAGAAATGTTGAAATTCGACTTCAAATTAGGAAGATAGACTTTGAAATTTTCAATCAACACAAAGTGACAGTCGACCTCAATTGGCTTCAGTAGATGTTAATCGACGATATCTGACAAAGTTAGATGCAAACTCTCTCAATTATATAAGAAATGTTGAAATTCGACTTCAAATTAGGAAGATAGACTTTGAAAATTTTCAATCAACACAAATTGACAATCGACCTCAATGGGCTTCAGTGGATGTTAATCGACGATATCTGACAAAGTTAGATGCGAACTCACTCAAATATATGAGAAATGTTGAAATTCGACTTCAAATTAGGAAGATAGACTTTAAAAATTTTCGATCAACACAAAGTGACAGTTGACCTCAATGGGCTTCAGTGGATGTTAATCGACGATATCTGACAAAGTTTGATGCAAACTCTCTCAAATATATGAGAAATGTTGAAATTCGACTTCAAATTAGAAAGATAGACTTTGAAAATTTTCAATCAACACAAAGTGACAGTTGACCTCAATGGACCTCAATGGATGTTAATCGCGTATATCTGACAAAGTTAGATGCAAACTCACTCAAATATATGAGGAATGTTGGAATTCGACTTCATATTAGGAAGATAGACTTTGAAAATTTTCAATCAACAAAAATTGACAATCGACCTCAATGGGCTTCAGTGGATGTTAATCGACGATATCTGACAAAGTTTGATGCAAACTCTCTCAAATATATGAGAAATGTTGAAATTCGACTTCAAATTAGGAAGAGAGACTTTGAAAATTTTCAATGAACACAAATTGACAATCGACCTCAATGGGCTTCAGTGGATGTTAATCGCCTATATCTGACAAAGTTAGATGCAAACTCTCTCAAATATATAAGAAATGTTGAAATTCGACTTCAAATTAGGAAGATAGACTTTAAAAATTTTCAATCAAAACAAAGTGACAGTTGACCTCAAGGGACTTCAATGGATGTTAATCGACGATATCTGACAAAGTTAGATGCAAACTCTCTCGAATATATGAGAAATGTTGAAATTCGACTTCAAATTAGGAAGATAGACTTTGAAAATTTTCAATCAACACAAAGTGACAGTCGACCTCAATTGGCTTCAATAGATGTTAATCGACGATATCTGACAAAGTTAGATGCAGACTCTCTCAAATATATAAGAAATGTTGAAATTCGACTTCAAATTAGGAAGATAGACTTTGAAATTTTCAATCAACACAAAGTGACAGTAGACCTCAATGGGCTTCAATGGATGTTAATCGACGATATCTGACAAAGATAGATGCAAACTCTCTCAAATATATAAGAAATGTTGAAATTCGACTTCAAATTAGGAAGATAGACTTTGAAAATTTTCAATCAACACAAATTGACAATCGACCTCAATGGGCTTCAATGGATGTTCATCGCCTATATCTGACAAAGTTAGATGCAAACTCACTCAAATATATAAGAAATGTTGAAATTCGACTTCAAATTAGGAAGATAGACTTTGAAAATTTTCAATCAACACAAATTGACAATCGACCTCAATGGGCTTCAATGGATGTTAATCGCCTATATCTGACAAAGTTAGATGCAAACTCACTCAAATATATAAGAAATGTTGAAATTCGACTTCAAATTAGGAAGATAGACTTTGAAATTTTCAATCAACACAAAGTGACAGTAGACCTCAATGGGCTTCAATGGAAGTTAATCGACGATATCTGACAAAGATAGATGCAAACTCTCTCAAATATATAAGAAATGTTGAAATTCGACTTCAAATTAGGAAGATAGACTTTGAAATTTTCAATCAACACAAAGTGACAGTAGACCTCAATGGGCTTCAATGGAAGTTAATCGACGATATCTGACAAAGATAGATGCAAACTCACTCAAATATATAAGAAATGTTGAAATTTGACTTCAAATTAGGGAGATAGACTTTAAAAATTTTCAATCAACACAAAGTGACAGTCGACCTCAATGGGCTTCAATGGATGTTAATCGCCTATATCTGACAAAGTTAGATGCAAACTCACTCAAATATATAAGAAATGTTGAAATTCGACTTCAAATTAGGAAGATAGACTTTGAAAATTTTCAATCAACACAAAGTGACAGTTGACTTCAATTGGCTTCAGTAGATGTTAATCGACGATATCTGACAAAGTTAGATGCAAACTCTCTCAAATATATAAGAAATGTTGAAATTCGACTTCAAATTAGGAAGATAGACTTTGAAAATTTTCAATCAACACAAAGTGTCAGTTGACCTCAATGGACTTCAATGGATGTTAATCGCGTATATCTGACAAAGTTAGATGCAAACACACTCAAATATATGAGAAATGTTGAAATTCGACTTCAAATTAGGAAGATAGACTTTGAAATTTTCAATCAACACAAAGTGACAGTCGACCTCAATTGGCTTCAGTAGATGTTAATCGACGATATCTGACAAAGTTAGATGCAAACTCTCTCAAATATATAAGAAATGTTGAAATTCGACTTCAAATTAGGAAGATAGACTTTGAAAATTTTCAATCAACACAAATTGACAATCGACCTCAATGGGCTTCAGTGGATGTTAATCGACGATATCTGACAAAGTTAGATGCGAACTCACTCAAATATATGAGAAATGTTGAAATTCGACTTCAAATTAGGAAGATAGACTTTGAAAATTTTCAATCAACACAAAGTGACAGTTGACCTCAATGGACCTCAATGGATGTTAATCGCGTATATCTGACAAAGTTAGATGCAAACTCACTCAAATATATGAGGAATGTTGGAATTCGACTTCATATTAGGAAGAGAGACTTTGAAAATTTTCAATGAACACAAATTGACAATCGACCTCAATGGGCTTCAGTGGATGTTAATCGCCTATATCTGACAAAGTTAGATGCAAACTCTCTCAAATATATAAGAAATGTTGAAATTCGACTTCAAATTAGGAAGATAGACTTTAAAAATTTTCAATCAAAACAAAGTGACAGTTGACCTCAATGGACTTCAATGGATGTTAATCGACGATATCTGACAAAGTTAGATGCAAACTCTCTCGAATATATGAGAAATGTTGAAATTCGACTTCAAATTAGGAAGATAGACTTTGAAAATTTTCAATCAACACAAAGTGACAGTCGACCTCAATTGGCTTCAATAGATGTTAATCGACGATATCTGACAAAGTTAGATGCAGACTCTCTCAAATATATAAGAAATGTTGAAATTCGACTTCAAATTAGGAAGATAGACTTTGAAATTTTCAATCAACACAAAGTGACAGTAGACCTCAATGGGCTTCAATGGATGTTAATCGCCTATATCTGACAAAGTTAGATGCAAACTCACTCAAATATATAAGAAATGTTGAAATTCGACTTCAAATTAGGAAGATAGACTTTGAAATTTTCAATCAACACAAAGTGACAGTAGACCTCAATGGGCTTCAATGGAAGTTAATCGACGATATCTGACAAAGATAGATGCAAACTCTCTCAAATATATAAGAAATGTTGAAATTCGACTTCAAATTAGGAAGATAGACTTTGAAATTTTCAATCAACACAAAGTGACAGTAGACCTCAATGGGCTTCAATGGAAGTTAATCGACGATATCTGACAAAGATAGATGCAAACTCACTCAAATATATAAGAAATGTTGAAATTCGACTTCAAATTAGGGAGATAGACTTTAAAAATTTTCGATCAACACAAAGTGACAGTTGACCTCAATGGGCTTCAGTGGATGTTAATCGACGATATCTGACAAAGTTTGATGCAAACTCTCTCAAATATATGAGAAATGTTGAAATTCGACTTCAAATTAGAAAGATAGACTTTGAAAATTTTCAATCAACACAAATTGACAATCGACCTCAATGGGCTTCAGTGGATGTTAATCGACGATATCTGACAAAGTTAGATGCGAACTCACTCAAATATATGAGAAATGTTGAAATTCGACTTCAAATTAGGAAGATAGACTTTAAAAATTTTCGATGAACACAAAGTGACAGTTGACCTCAATGGGCTTCAGTGGATGTTAATCGACGATATCTGACAAAGTTTGATGCAAACTCTCTCAAATATATGAGAAATGTTGAAATTCGACTTCAAATTAGAAAGATAGACTTTGAAAATTTTCAATCAACACAAAGTGACAGTTGACCTCAATGGACCTCAATGGATGTTAATCGCGTATATCTGACAAAGTTAGATGCAAACTCACTCAAATATATGAGGAATGTTGGAATTCGACTTCATATTAGGAAGATAGACTTTGAAAATTTTCAATCAACACAAAGTGTCAGTTGACCTCAATGGACTTCAATGGATGTTAATCGACGATATCTGACAAAGATAGATGCAAACTCTCTCAAATATATAAGAAATGTTGAAATTCGACTTCAAATTAGGAAGATAGACTTTGAAATTTTCAATCAACACAAAGTGACAGTAGACCTCAATGGGCTTCAATGGAAGTTAATCGACGATATCTGACAAAGATAGATGCAAACTCACTCAAATATATAAGAAATGTTGAAATTCGACTTCAAATTAGGGAGATAGACTTTGAAAATTTTCAATCAACACAAATTGACAATCGACCTCAATGGGCTTCAGTGGATGTTAATCGACGATATCTGACAAAGTTAGATGCGAACTCACTCAAATATATGAGAAATGTTGAAATTCGACTTCAAATTAGGAAGATAGACTTTAAAAATTTTCGATCAACACAAAGTGACAGTTGACCTCAATGGGCTTCAGTGGATGTTAATCGACGATATCTGACAAAGTTTGATGCAAACTCTCTCAAATATATGAGAAATGTTGAAATTCGACTTCAAATTAGGAAGAGAGACTTTGAAAATTTTCAATGAACACAAATTGACAATCGACCTCAATGGGCTTCAGTGGAAGTTAATCGACGATATCTGACAAAGATAGATGCAAACTCACTCAAATATATAAGAAATGTTGAAATTCGACTTCAAATTAGGAAGATAGACTTTGAAATTTTCAATCAACACAAAGTGACAGTAGACCTCAATGGGCTTCAGTGGATGTTAATCGACGATATCTGACAAAGTTAGATGCAAACTCTCTCAAATATATGAGAAATGTTGAAATTCGACTTCAAATTAGGAAGATAGACTTTGAAATTTTCAATCAACACAAAGTGACAGTAGACCTCAATGGGCTTCAATGGAAGTTAATCGACGATATCTGACAAAGATAGATGCAAACTCACTCAAATATATAAGAAATGTTGAAATTCGACTTCAAATTAGGGAGATAGACTTTAAAAATTTTCAATCAACACAAATTGACAATCGACCTCAATGGGCTTCAGTGGATGTTAATCGACGATATCTGACAAAGTTAGATGCGAACTCACTCAAATATATGAGAAATGTTGAAATTCGACTTCAAATTAGGAAGATAGACTTTAAAAATTTTCGATCAACACAAAGTGACAGTTGACCTCAATGGGCTTCAGTGGATGTTAATCGACGATATCTGACAAAGTTTGATGCAAACTCTCTCAAATATATGAGAAATGTTGAAATTCGACTTCAAATTAGAAAGATAGACTTTGAAAATTTTCAATCAACACAAAGTGACAGTTGACCTCAATGGACCTCAATGGATGTTAATCGCGTATATCTGACAAAGTTAGATGCAAACTCACTCAAATATATGAGGAATGTTGGAATTCGACTTCATATTAGGAAGATAGACTTTGAAAATTTTCAATCAACACAAAGTGTCAGTTGACCTCAATGGACTTCAATGGATGTTAATCGACGATATCTGACAAAGATAGATGCAAACTCTCTCAAATATATAAGAAATGTTGAAATTCGACTTCAAATTAGGAAGATAGACTTTGAAATTTTCAATCAACACAAAGTGACAGTAGACCTCAATGGGCTTCAATGGAAGTTAATCGACGATATCTGACAAAGATAGATGCAAACTCACTCAAATATATAAGAAATGTTGAAATTCGACTTCAAATTAGGGAGATAGACTTTGAAAATTTTCAATCAACACAAATTGACAATCGACCTCAATGGGCTTCAGTGGATGTTAATCGACGATATCTGACAAAGATAGATGCAAACTCTCTCAAATATATAAGAAATGTTGAAATTCGACTTCAAATTAGGAAGATAGACTTTGAAAATTTTCAATCAACACAAATTGACAATCGACCTCAATGGGCTTCAGTGGATGTTAATCGACGATATCTGACAAAGTTTGATGCAAACTCTCTCAAATATATGAGAAATGTTGAAATTCGACTTCAAATTAGGAAGAGAGACTTTGAAAATTTTCAATGAACACAAATTGACAATCGACCTCAATGGGCTTCAGTGGATGTTAATCGCCTATATCTGACAAAGTTAGATGCAAACTCTCTCAAATATATAAGAAATGTTGAAATTCGACTTCAAATTAGGAAGATAGACTTTAAAAATTTTCAATCAAAACAAAGTGACAGTTGACCTCAATGGACTTCAATGGATGTTAATCGACGATATCTGACAAAGTTTGATGCAAACTCTCTCAAATATATGAGAAATGTTGAAATTCGACTTCAAATTAGAAAGATAGACTTTGAAAATTTTCAATCAACACAAAGTGACAGTTGACCTCAATGGACCTCAATGGATGTTAATCGCGTATATCTGACAAAGTTAGATGCAAACTCACTCAAATATATGAGGAATGTTGGAATTCGACTTCATATTAGGAAGATAGACTTTGAAAATTTTCAATCAACAAAAATTGACAATCGACCTCAATGGGCTTCAGTGGATGTTAATCGACGATATCTGACAAAGTTTGATGCAAACTCTCTCAAATATATGAGAAATGTTGAAATTCGACTTCAAATTAGGAAGAGAGACTTTGAAAATTTTCAATGAACACAAATTGACAATCGACCTCAATGGGCTTCAGTGGATGTTAATCGCCTATATCTGACAAAGTTAGATGCAAACTCTCTCAAATATATAAGAAATGTTGAAATTCGACTTCAAATTAGGAAGATAGACTTTAAAAATTTTCAATCAAAACAAAGTGACAGTTGACCTCAATGGACTTCAATGGATGTTAATCGACGATATCTGACAAAGTTAGATGCAAACTCTCTCGAATATATGAGAAATGTTGAAATTCGACTTCAAATTAGGAAGATAGACTTTGAAAATTTTCAATCAACACAAAGTGACAGTCGACCTCAATTGGCTTCAATAGATGTTAATCGACGATATCTGACAAAGTTAGATGCAGACTCTCTCAAATATATAAGAAATGTTGAAATTCGACTTCAAATTAGGAAGATAGACTTTGAAATTTTCAATCAACACAAAGTGACAGTAGACCTCAATGGGCTTCAATGGATGTTAATCGACGATATCTGACAAAGATAGATGCAAACTCTCTCAAATATATAAGAAATGTTGAAATTCGACTTCAAATTAGGAAGATAGACTTTGAAAATTTTCAATCAACACAAATTGACAATCGACCTCAATGGGCTTCAATGGATGTTCATCGCCTATATCTGACAAAGTTAGATGCAAACTCACTCAAATATATAAGAAATGTTGAAATTCGACTTCAAATTAGGAAGATAGACTTTGAAAATTTTCAATCAACACAAATTGACAATCGACCTCAATGGGCTTCAATGGATGTTAATCGCCTATATCTGACAAAGTTAGATGCAAACTCACTCAAATATATAAGAAATGTTGAAATTCGACTTCAAATTAGGAAGATAGACTTTGAAATTTTCAATCAACACAAAGTGACAGTAGACCTCAATGGGCTTCAATGGAAGTTAATCGACGATATCTGACAAAGATAGATGCAAACTCTCTCAAATATATAAGAAATGTTGAAATTCGACTTCAAATTAGGAAGATAGACTTTGAAATTTTCAATCAACACAAAGTGACAGTAGACCTCAATGGCCTTCAATGGAAGTTAATCGACGATATCTGACAAAGATAGATGCAAACTCACTCAAATATATAAGAAATGTTGAAATTTGACTTCAAATTAGGGAGATAGACTTTAAAAATTTTCAATCAACACAAAGTGACAGTCGACCTCAATGGGCTTCAATGGATGTTAATCGCCTATATCTGACAAAGTTAGATGCAAACTCACTCAAATATATAAGAAATGTTGAAATTCGACTTCAAATTAGGAAGATAGACTTTGAAAATTTTCAATCAACACAAAGTGACAGTTGACTTCAATTGGCTTTAGTAGATGTTAATCGACGATATCTGACAAAGTTAGATGCAAACTCTCTCAAATATATAAGAAATGTTGAAATTCGACTTCAAATTAGGAAGATAGACTTTGAAATTTTCAATCAACACAAAGTGACAGTCGACCTCAATTGGCTTCAGTAGATGTTAATCGACGATATCTGACAAAGTTAGATGCAAACTCTCTCAAATATATAAGAAATGTTGAAATTCGACTTCAAATTAGGAAGATAGACTTTGAAAATTTTCAATCAACACAAATTGACAATCGACCTCAATGGGCTTCAGTGGATGTTAATCGACGATATCTGACAAAGTTTGATGCAAACTCTCTCAAATATATGAGAAATGTTGAAATTCGACTTCAAATTAGAAAGATAGACTTTGAAAATTTTCAATCAACACAAAGTGACAGTTGACCTCAATGGACCTCAATGGATGTTAATCGCGTATATCTGACAAAGTTAGATGCAAACTCACTCAAATATATGAGGAATGTTGGAATTCGACTTCATATTAGGAAGATAGACTTTGAAAATTTTCAATGAACACAAATTGACAATCGACCTCAATGGGCTTCAGTGGATGTTAATCGCCTATATCTGACAAAGTTAGATGCAAACTCTCTCAAATATATAAGAAATGTTGAAATTCGACTTCAAATTAGGAAGATAGACTTTAAAAATTTTCAATCAAAACAAAGTGACAGTTGACCTCAATGGACTTCAATGGATGTTAATCGACGATATCTGACAAAGTTTGATGCAAACTCTCTCAAATATATGAGAAATGTTGAAATTCGACTTCAAATTAGAAAGATAGACTTTGAAAATTTTCAATCAACACAAAGTGACAGTTGACCTCAATGGACCTCAATGGATGTTAATCGCGTATATCTGACAAAGTTAGATGCAAACTCACTCAAATATATGAGGAATGTTGGAATTCGACTTCATATTAGGAAGATAGACTTTGAAAATTTTCAATCAACAAAAATTGACAATCGACCTCAATGGGCTTCAGTGGATGTTAATCGACGATATCTGACAAAGTTTGATGCAAACTCTCTCAAATATATGAGAAATGTTGAAATTCGACTTCAAATTAGGAAGAGAGACTTTGAAAATTTTCAATGAACACAAATTGACAATCGACCTCAATGGGCTTCAGTGGATGTTAATCGCCTATATCTGACAAAGTTAGATGCAAACTCTCTCAAATATATAAGAAATGTTGAAATTCGACTTCAAATTAGGAAGATAGACTTTAAAAATTTTCAATCAAAACAAAGTGACAGTTGACCTCAATGGACTTCAATGGATGTTAATCGACGATATCTGACAAAGTTAGATGCAAACTCTCTCGAATATATGAGAAATGTTGAAATTCGACTTCAAATTAGGAAGATAGACTTTGAAAATTTTCAATCAACACAAAGTGACAGTCGACCTCAATTGGCTTCAATAGATGTTAATCGACGATATCTGACAAAGTTAGATGCAGACTCTCTCAAATATATAAGAAATGTTGAAATTCGACTTCAAATTAGGAAGATAGACTTTGAAATTTTCAATCAACACAAAGTGACAGTAGACCTCAATGGGCTTCAATGGATGTTAATCGACGATATCTGACAAAGATAGATGCAAACTCTCTCAAATATATAAGAAATGTTGAAATTCGACTTCAAATTAGGAAGATAGACTTTGAAAATTTTCAATCAACACAAATTGACAATCGACCTCAATGGGCTTCAATGGATGTTCATCGCCTATATCTGACAAAGTTAGATGCAAACTCACTCAAATATATAAGAAATGTTGAAATTCGACTTCAAATTAGGAAGATAGACTTTGAAAATTTTCAATCAACACAAATTGACAATCGACCTCAATGGGCTTCAATGGATGTTAATCGCCTATATCTGACAAAGTTAGATGCAAACTCACTCAAATATATAAGAAATGTTGAAATTCGACTTCAAATTAGGAAGATAGACTTTGAAATTTTCAATCAACACAAAGTGACAGTAGACCTCAATGGGCTTCAATGGAAGTTAATCGACGATATCTGACAAAGATAGATGCAAACTCTCTCAAATATATAAGAAATGTTGAAATTCGACTTCAAATTAGGAAGATAGACTTTGAAATTTTCAATCAACACAAAGTGACAGTAGACCTCAATGGCCTTCAATGGAAGTTAATCGACGATATCTGACAAAGATAGATGCAAACTCACTCAAATATATAAGAAATGTTGAAATTTGACTTCAAATTAGGGAGATAGACTTTAAAAATTTTCAATCAACACAAAGTGACAGTCGACCTCAATGGGCTTCAATGGATGTTAATCGCCTATATCTGACAAAGTTAGATGCAAACTCACTCAAATATATAAGAAATGTTGAAATTCGACTTCAAATTAGGAAGATAGACTTTGAAAATTTTCAATCAACACAAAGTGACAGTTGACTTCAATTGGCTTTAGTAGATGTTAATCGACGATATCTGACAAAGTTAGATGCAAACTCTCTCAAATATATAAGAAATGTTGAAATTCGACTTCAAATTAGGAAGATAGACTTTGAAAATTTTCAATCAACACAAAGTGTCAGTTGACCTCAATGGACTTCAATGGATGTTAATCGCGTATATCTGACAAAGTTAGATGCAAACACACTCAAATATATGAGAAATGTTGAAATTCGACTTCAAATTAGGAAGATAGACTTTGAAATTTTCAATCAACACAAAGTGACAGTCGACCTCAATTGGCTTCAGTAGATGTTAATCGACGATATCTGACAAAGTTAGATGCAAACTCTCTCAAATATATAAGAAATGTTGAAATTCGACTTCAAATTAGGAAGATAGACTTTGAAAATTTTCAATCAACACAAATTGACAATCGACCTCAATGGGCTTCAGTGGATGTTAATCGACGATATCTGACAAAGTTTGATGCAAACTCTCTCAAATATATGAGAAATGTTGAAATTCGACTTCAAATTAGAAAGATAGACTTTGAAAATTTTCAATCAACACAAAGTGACAGTTGACCTCAATGGACCTCAATGGATGTTAATCGCGTATATCTGACAAAGTTAGATGCAAACTCACTCAAATATATGAGGAATGTTGGAATTCGACTTCATATTAGGAAGATAGACTTTGAAAATTTTCAATCAACAAAAATTGACAATCGACCTCAATGGGCTTCAGTGGATGTTAATCGACGATATCTGACAAAGTTTGATGCAAACTCTCTCAAATATATGAGAAATGTTGAAATTCGACTTCAAATTAGGAAGAGAGACTTTGAAAATTTTCAATGAACACAAATTGACAATCGACCTCAATGGGCTTCAGTGGATGTTAATCGCCTATATCTGACAAAGTTAGATGCAAACTCTCTCAAATATATAAGAAATGTTGAAATTCGACTTCAAATTAGGAAGATAGACTTTAAAAATTTTCAATCAAAACAAAGTGACAGTTGACCTCAATGGACTTCAATGGATGTTAATCGACGATATCTGACAAAGTTAGATGCAAACTCTCTCGAATATATGAGAAATGTTGAAATTCGACTTCAAATTAGGAAGATAGACTTTGAAAATTTTCAATCAACACAAAGTGACAGTCGACCTCAATTGGCTTCAATAGATGTTAATCGACGATATCTGACAAAGTTAGATGCAGACTCTCTCAAATATATAAGAAATGTTGAAATTCGACTTCAAATTAGGAAGATAGACTTTGAAAATTTTCAATCAACACAAATTGACAATCGACCTCAATGGGCTTCAATGGATGTTCATCGCCTATATCTGACAAAGTTAGATGCAAACTCACTCAAATATATAAGAAATGTTGAAATTCGACTTCAAATTAGGAAGATAGACTTTGAAAATTTTCAATCAACACAAATTGACAATCGACCTCAATGGGCTTCAATGGATGTTAATCGCCTATATCTGACAAAGTTAGATGCAAACTCACTCAAATATATAAGAAATGTTGAAATTCGACTTCAAATTAGGAAGATAGACTTTGAAATTTTCAATCAACACAAAGTGACAGTAGACCTCAATGGGCTTCAATGGAAGTTAATCGACGATATCTGACAAAGATAGATGCAAACTCTCTCAAATATATAAGAAATGTTGAAATTCGACTTCAAATTAGGAAGATAGACTTTGAAATTTTCAATCAACACAAAGTGACAGTAGACCTCAATGGCCTTCAATGGAAGTTAATCGACGATATCTGACAAAGATAGATGCAAACTCACTCAAATATATAAGAAATGTTGAAATTTGACTTCAAATTAGGGAGATAGACTTTAAAAATTTTCAATCAACACAAAGTGACAGTCGACCTCAATGGGCTTCAATGGATGTTAATCGCCTATATCTGACAAAGTTAGATGCAAACTCACTCAAATATATAAGAAATGTTGAAATTCGACTTCAAATTAGGAAGATAGACTTTGAAAATTTTCAATCAACACAAAGTGACAGTTGACTTCAATTGGCTTTAGTAGATGTTAATCGACGATATCTGACAAAGTTAGATGCAAACTCTCTCAAATATATAAGAAATGTTGAAATTCGACTTCAAATTAGGAAGATAGACTTTGAAAATTTTCAATCAACACAAAGTGTCAGTTGACCTCAATGGACTTCAATGGATGTTAATCGCGTATATCTGACAAAGTTAGATGCAAACACACTCAAATATATGAGAAATGTTGAAATTCGACTTCAAATTAGGAAGATAGACTTTGAAATTTTCAATCAACACAAAGTGACAGTCGACCTCAATTGGCTTCAGTAGATGTTAATCGACGATATCTGACAAAGTTAGATGCAAACTCTCTCAAATATATAAGAAATGTTGAAATTCGACTTCAAATTAGGAAGATAGACTTTGAAAATTTTCAATCAACACAAATTGACAATCGACCTCAATGGGCTTCAGTGGATGTTAATCGACGATATCTGACAAAGTTAGATGCGAACTCACTCAAATATATGAGAAATGTTGAAATTCGACTTCAAATTAGGAAGATAGACTTTGAAAATTTTCAATCAACACAAAGTGACAGTTGACCTCAATGGACCTCAATGGATGTTAATCGCGTATATCTGACAAAGTTAGATGCAAACTCACTCAAATATATGAGGAATGTTGGAATTCGACTTCATATTAGGAAGATAGAGTTTGAAAATTTTCAATCAACACAAATTGACAATCGACCTCAATGGGCTTCAGTGGATGTTAATCGACGATATCTGACAAAGTTTGATGCAAACTCTCTCAAATATATGAGAAATGTTGAAATTCGACTTCAAATAAGGAAGAGAGACTTTGAAAATTTTCAATGAACACAAATTGACAATCGACCTCAATGGGCTTCAGTGGATGTTAATCGCCTATATCTGACAAAGTTAGATGCAAACTCTCTCAAATATATAAGAAATGTTGAAATTCGACTTCAAATTAGGAAGATAGACTTTAAAAATTTTCAATCAAAACAAAGTGACAGTTGACCTCAATGGACTTCAATGGATGTTAATCGACGATATCTGACAAAGTTAGATGCAAACTCTCTCGAATATATGAGAAATGTTGAAATTCGACTTCAAATTAGGAAGATAGACTTTGAAAATTTTCAATCAACACAAAGTGACAGTCGACCTCAATTGGCTTCAATAGATGTTAATCGACGATATCTGACAAAGTTAGATGCAGACTCTCTCAAATATATAAGAAATGTTGAAATTCGACTTCAAATTAGGAAGATAGACTTTGAAATTTTCAATCAACACAAAGTGACAGTAGAACTCAATGGGCTTCAATGGATGTTAATCGCCTATATCTGACAAAGTTAGATGCAAACTCACTCAAATATATAAGAAATGTTGAAATTCGACTTCAAATTAGGAAGATAGACTTTGAAATTTTCAATCAACACAAAGTGACAGTAGACCTCAATGGGCTTCAATGGAAGTTAATCGACGATATCTGACAAAGATAGATGCAAACTCTCTCAAATATATAAGAAATGTTGAAATTCGACTTCAAATTAGGAAGATAGACTTTGAAATTTTCAATCAACACAAAGTGACAGTAGACCTCAATGGGCTTCAATGGAAGTTAATCGACGATATCTGACAAAGATAGATGCAAACTCACTCAAATATATAAGAAATGTTGAAATTCGACTTCAAATTAGGGAGATAGACTTTGAAAATTTTCAATCAACACAAATTGACAATCGACCTCAATGGGCTTCAGTGGATGTTAATCGACGATATCTGACAAAGTTAGATGCGAACTCACTCAAATATATGAGAAATGTTGAAATTCGACTTCAAATTAGGAAGATAGACTTTAAAAATTTTCGATCAACACAAAGTGACAGTTGACCTCAATGGGCTTCAGTGGATGTTAATCGACGATATCTGACAAAGTTTGATGCAAACTCTCTCAAATATATGAGAAATGTTGAAATTCGACTTCAAATTAGAAAGATAGACTTTGAAAATTTTCAATCAACACAAAGTGACAGTTGACCTCAATGGACCTCAATGGATGTTAATCGCGTATATCTGACAAAGTTAGATGCAAACTCACTCAAATATATGAGGAATGTTGGAATTCGACTTCATATTAGGAAGATAGACTTTGAAAATTTTCAATCAACACAAATTGACAATCGACCTCAATGGGCTTCAGTGGATGTTAATCGACGATATCTGACAAAGTTTGATGCAAACTCTCTCAAATATATGAGAAATGTTGAAATTCGACTTCAAATTAGGAAGAGAGACTTTGAAAATTTTCAATGAACACAAATTGACAATCGACCTCAATGGGCTTCAGTGGATGTTAATCGCCTATATCTGACAAAGTTAGATGCAAACTCTCTCAAATATATAAGAAATGTTGAAATTCGACTTCAAATTAGGAAGATAGACTTTAAAAATTTTCAATCAAAACAAAGTGACAGTTGACCTCAATGGACTTCAATGGATGTTAATCGACGATATCTGACAAAGTTAGATGCAAACTCTCTCGAATATATGAGAAATGTTGAAATTCGACTTCAAATTAGGAAGATAGACTTTGAAAATTTTCAATCAACACAAAGTGACAGTCGACCTCAATTGGCTTCAATAGATGTTAATCGACGATATCTGACAAAGTTAGATGCAGACTCTCTCAAATATATAAGAAATGTTGAAATTCGACTTCAAATTAGGAAGATAGACTTTGAAATTTTCAATCAACACAAAGTGACAGTAGACCTCAATGGGCTTCAATGGATGTTAATCGACGATATCTGACAAAGATAGATGCAAACTCTCTCAAATATATGAGAAATGTTGAAATTCGACTTCAAATTAGAAAGATAGACTTTGAAAATTTTCAATCAACACAAAGTGACAGTTGACCTCAATGGACCTCAATGGATGTTAATCGCGTATATCTGACAAAGTTAGATGCAAACTCACTCAAATATATGAGGAATGTTGGAATTCGACTCAATATTAGGAAGATAGACTTTGAAAATTTTCAATCAACACAAATTGACAATCGACCTCAATGGGCTTCAGTGGATGTTAATCGACGATATCTGACAAAGTTTGATGCAAACTCTCTCAAATATATGAGAAATGTTGAAATTCGACTTCAAATTAGGAAGAGAGACTTTGAAAATTTTCAATGAACACAAATTGACAATCGACCTCAATGGGCTTCAGTGGATGTTAATCGCCTATATCTGACAAAGTTAGATGCAAACTCTCTCAAATATATAAGAAATGTTGAAATTCGACTTCAAATTAGGAAGATAGACTTTAAAAATTTTCAATCAAAACAAAGTGACAGTTGACCTCAATGGACTTCAATGGATGTTAATCGACGATATCTGACAAAGTTAGATGCAAACTCTCTCGAATATATGAGAAATGTTGAAATTCGACTTCAAATTAGGAAGATAGACTTTGAAAATTTTCAATCAACACAAAGTGACAGTCGACCTCAATTGGCTTCAATAGATGTTAATCGACGATATCTGACAAAGTTAGATGCAGACTCTCTCAAATATATAAGGAATGTTGAAATTCGACTTCAAATTAGGAAGATAGACTTTGAAATTTTCAATCAACACAAAGTGACAGTAGACCTCAATGGGCTTCAATGGATGTTAATCGACGATATCTGACAAAGATAGATGCAAACTCTCTCAAATATATAAGAAATGTTGAAATTCGACTTCAAATTAGGAAGATAGACTTTGAAAATTTTCAATCAACACAAATTGACAATCGACCTCAATGGGCTTCAATGGATGTTAATCGCCTATATCTGACAAAGTTAGATGCAAACTCACTCAAATGTATAAGAAATGTTGAAATTCGACTTCAAATTAGGAAGATAGACTTTGAAATTTTCAATCAACACAAAGTGACAGTAGACCTCAATGGGCTTCAATGGAAGTTAATCGACGATATCTGACAAAGATAGATGCAAACTCTCTCAAATATATAAGAAATGTTGAAATTCGACTTCAAATTAGGAAGATAGACTTTGAAATTTTCAATCAACACAAAGTGACAGTAGACCTCAATGGGCTTCAATGGAAGTTAATCGACGATATCTGACAAAGATAGATGCAAACTCACTCAAATATATAAGAAATGTTGAAATTTGACTTCAAATTAGGGAGATAGACTTTAAAAATTTTCAATCAACACAAAGTGACAGTCGACCTCAATGGGCTTCAATGGATGTTAATCGCCTATATCTGACAAAGTTAGATGCAAACTCACTCAAATATATAAGAAATGTTGAAATTCGACTTCAAATTAGGAAGATAGACTTTGAAAATTTTCAATCAACACAAAGTGACAGTTGACTTCAATTGGCTTTAGTAGATGTTAATCGACGATATCTGACAAAGTTAGATGCAAACTCTCTCAAATATATAAGAAATGTTGAAATTCGACTTCAAATTAGGAAGATAGACTTTGAAAATTTTCAATCAACACAAAGTGACAGTCGACCTCAATTGGCTTCAATAGATGTTAATCGACGATATCTGACAAAGTTAGATGCAGACTCTCTCAAATATATAAGAAATGTTGAAATTCGACTTCAAATTAGGAAGATAGACTTTGAAATTTTCAATCAACACAAAGTGACAGTAGACCTCAATGGGCTTCAATGGATGTTAATCGACGATATCTGACAAAGATAGATGCAAACTCTCTCAAATATATAAGAAATGTTGAAATTCGACTTCAAATTAGGAAGATAGACTTTGAAAATTTTCAATCAACACAAATTGACAATCGACCTCAATGGGCTTCAATGGATGTTCATCGCCTATATCTGACAAAGTTAGATGCAAACTCACTCAAATATATAAGAAATGTTGAAATTCGACTTCAAATTAGGAAGATAGACTTTGAAAATTTTCAATCAACACAAATTGACAATCGACCTCAATGGGCTTCAATGGATGTTAATCGCCTATATCTGACAAAGTTAGATGCAAACTCACTCAAATGTATAAGAAATGTTGAAATTCGACTTCAAATTAGGAAGATAGACTTTGAAATTTTCAATCAACACAAAGTGACAGTAGACCTCAATGGGCTTCAATGGAAGTTAATCGACGATATCTGACAAAGATAGATGCAAACTCTCTCAAATATATAAGAAATGTTGAAATTCGACTTCAAATTAGGAAGATAGACTTTGAAATTTTCAATCAACACAAAGTGACAGTAGACCTCAATGGGCTTCAATGGAAGTTAATCGACGATATCTGACAAAGATAGATGCAAACTCACTCAAATATATAAGAAATGTTGAAATTTGACTTCAAATTAGGGAGATAGACTTTAAAAATTTTCAATCAACACAAAGTGACAGTCGACCTCAATGGGCTTCAATGGATGTTAATCGCCTATATCTGACAAAGTTAGATGCAAACTCACTCAAATATATAAGAAATGTTGAAATTCGACTTCAAATTAGGAAGATAGACTTTGAAAATTTTCAATCAACACAAAGTGACAGTTGACTTCAATTGGCTTTAGTAGATGTTAATCGACGATATCTGACAAAGTTAGATGCAAACTCTCTCAAATATATAAGAAATGTTGAAATTCGACTTCAAATTAGGAAGATAGACTTTGAAAATTTTCAATCAACACAAAGTGTCAGTTGACCTCAATGGACTTCAATGGATGTTAATCGCGTATATCTGACAAAGTTAGATGCAAACACACTCAAATATATGAGAAATGTTGAAATTCGACTTCAAATTAGGAAGATAGACTTTGAAAATTTTCAATCAACACAAATTGACAATCGACCTCAATGGGCTTCAGTGGATGTTAATCGACGATATCTGACAAAGTTAGATGCGAACTCACTCAAATATATGAGAAATGTTGAAATTCGACTTCAAATTAGGAAGATAGACTTTGAAAATTTTCAATCAACACAAAGTGACAGTTGACCTCAATGGACCTCAATGGATGTTAATCGCGTATATCTGACAAAGTTAGATGCAAACTCACTCAAATATATGAGGAATGTTGGAATTCGACTTCATATTAGGAAGATAGACTTTGAAAATTTTCAATCAACACAAATTGACAATCGACCTCAATGGGCTTCAGTGGATGTTAATCGACGATATCTGACAAAGTTTGATGCAAACTCTCTCAAATATATGAGAAATGTTGAAATTCGACTTCAAATTAGGAAGAGAGACTTTGAAAATTTTCAATGAACACAAATTGACAATCGACCTCAATGGGCTTCAGTGGATGTTAATCGCCTATATCTGACAAAGTTAGATGCAAACTCTCTCAAATATATAAGAAATGTTGAAATTCGACTTCAAATTAGGAAGATAGACTTTGAAAATTTTCAATCAACACAAATTGACAATCGACCTCAATGGGCTTCAGTGGATGTTAATCGACGATATCTGACAAAGTTAGATGCGAACTCACTCAAATATATGAGAAATGTTGAAATTCGACTTCAAATTAGGAAGATAGACTTTGAAAATTTTCAATCAACACAAAGTGACAGTTGACCTCAATGGACCTCAATGGATGTTAATCGCGTATATCTGACAAAGTTAGATGCAAACTCACTCAAATATATGAGGAATGTTGGAATTCGACTTCATATTAGGAAGATAGACTTTGAAAATTTTCAATCAACACAAATTGACAATCGACCTCAATGGGCTTCAGTGGATGTTAATCGACGATATCTGACAAAGTTTGATGCAAACTCTCTCAAATATATGAGAAATGTTGAAATTCGACTTCAAATTAGGAAGAGAGACTTTGAAAATTTTCAATGAACACAAATTGACAATCGACCTCAATGGGCTTCAGTGGATGTTAATCGCCTATATCTGACAAAGTTAGATGCAAACTCTCTCAAATATATAAGAAATGTTGAAATTCGACTTCAAATTAGGAAGATAGACTTTAAAAATTTTCAATCAAAACATAGTGACAGTTGACCTCAATGGACCTCAATGGATGTTAATCGACGATATCTGACAAAGTTAGATGCAAACTCTCTCGTATATATGAGAAATGTTGAAATTCGACTTCAAATTAGGAAGATAGACTTTGAAAATTTTCAATCAACACAAAGTGACAGTCGACCTCAATTGGCTTCAATAGATGTTAATCGACGATATCTGACAAAGTTAGATGCAGACTCTCTCAAATATATAAGAAATGTTGAAATTCGACTTCAAATTAGGAAGATAGACTTTGAAATTTTCAATCAACACAAAGTGACAGTAGAACTCAATGGGCTTCAATGGATGTTAATCGCCTATATCTGACAAAGTTAGATGCAAACTCACTCAAATATATAAGAAATGTTGAAATTCGACTTCAAATTAGGAAGATAGACTTTGAAATTTTCAATCAACACAAAGTGACAGTAGACCTCAATGGGCTTCAATGGAAGTTAATCGACGATATCTGACAAAGATAGATGCAAACTCTCTCAAATATATAAGAAATGTTGAAATTCGACTTCAAATTAGGAAGATAGACTTTGAAATTTTCAATCAACACAAAGTGACAGTAGACCTCAATGGGCTTCAATGGAAGTTAATCGACGATATCTGACAAAGATAGATGCAAACTCACTCAAATATATAAGAAATGTTGAAATTCGACTTCAAATTAGGGAGATAGACTTTGAAAATTTTCAATCAACACAAATTGACAATCGACCTCAATGGGCTTCAGTGGATGTTAATCGACGATATCTGACAAAGTTAGATGCGAACTCACTCAAATATATGAGAAATGTTGAAATTCGACTTCAAATTAGGAAGATAGACTTTAAAAATTTTCGATCAACACAAAGTGACAGTTGACCTCAATGGGCTTCAGTGGATGTTAATCGACGATATCTGACAAAGTTTGATGCAAACTCTCTCAAATATATGAGAAATGTTGAAATTCGACTTCAAATTAGAAAGATAGACTTTGAAAATTTTCAATCAACACAAAGTGACAGTTGACCTCAATGGACCTCAATGGATGTTAATCGCGTATATCTGACAAAGTTAGATGCAAATTCACTCAAATATATGAGGAATGTTGGAATTCGACTTCATATTAGGAAGATAGACTTTGAAAATTTTCAATCAACACAAATTGACAATCGACCTCAATGGGCTTCAGTGGATGTTAATCGACGATATCTGACAAAGTTTGATGCAAACTCTCTCAAATATATGAGAAATGTTGAAATTCGACTTCAAATTAGGAAGAGAGACTTTGAAAATTTTCAATGAACACAAATTGACAATCGACCTCAATGGGCTTCAGTGGATGTTAATCGCCTATATCTGACAAAGTTAGATGCAAACTCTCTCAAATATATAAGAAATGTTGAAATTCGACTTCAAATTAGGAAGATAGACTTTAAAAATTTTCAATCAAAACAAAGTGACAGTTGACCTCAATGGACTTCAATGGATGTTAATCGACGATATCTGACAAAGTTAGATGCAAACTCTCTCGAATATATGAGAAATGTTGAAATTCGACTTCAAATTAGGAAGATAGACTTTGAAAATTTTCAATCAACACAAAGTGACAGTCGACCTCAATTGGCTTCAATAGATGTTAATCGACGATATCTGACAAAGTTAGATGCAGACTCTCTCAAATATATAAGAAATGTTGAAATTCGACTTCAAATTAGGAAGATAGACTTTGAAATTTTCAATCAACACAAAGTGACAGTAGACCTCAATGGGCTTCAATGGATGTTAATCGCCTATATCTGACAAAGTTAGATGCAAACTCACTCAAATATATAAGAAATGTTGAAATTCGACTTCAAATTAGGAAGATAGACTTTGAAATTTTCAATCAACACAAAGTGACAGTAGACCTCAATGGGCTTCAATGGAAGTTAATCGACGATATCTGACAAAGATAGATGCAAACTCTCTCAAATATATAAGAAATGTTGAAATTCGACTTCAAATTAGGAAGATAGACTTTGAAATTTTCAATCAACACAAAGTGACAGTAGACCTCAATGGGCTTCAATGGAAGTTAATCGACGATATCTGACAAAGATAGATGCAAACTCACTCAAATATATAAGAAATGTTGAAATTCGACTTCAAATTAGGGAGATAGACTTTGAAAATTTTCAATCAACACAAATTGACAATCGACCTCAATGGGCTTCAGTGGATGTTAATCGACGATATCTGACAAAGTTAGATGCGAACTCACTCAAATATATGAGAAATGTTGAAATTCGACTTCAAATTAGGAAGATAGACTTTAAAAATTTTCGATCAACACAAAGTGACAGTTGACCTCAATGGGCTTCAGTGGATGTTAATCGACGATATCTGACAAAGTTTGATGCAAACTCTCTCAAATATATGAGAAATGTTGAAATTCGACTTCAAATTAGAAAGATAGACTTTGAAAATTTTCAATCAACACAAAGTGACAGTTGACCTCAATGGACCTCAATGGATGTTAATCGCGTATATCTGACAAAGTTAGATGCAAACTCACTCAAATATATGAGGAATGTTGGAATTCGACTTCATATTAGGAAGATAGACTTTGAAAATTTTCAATCAACACAAAGTGTCAGTTGACCTCAATGGACTTCAATGGATGTTAATCGACGATATCTGACAAAGATAGATGCAAACTCTCTCAAATATATAAGAAATGTTGAAATTCGACTTCAAATTAGGAAGATAGACTTTGAAAATTTTCAATCAACACAAATTGACAATCGACCTCAATGGGCTTCAGTGGATGTTAATCGACGATATCTGACAAAGTTTGATGCAAACTCTCTCAAATATATGAGAAATGTTGAAATTCGACTTCAAATTAGGAAGAGAGACTTTGAAAATTTTCAATGAACACAAATTGACAATCGACCTCAATGGGCTTCAATGGATGTTCATCGCCTATATCTGACAAAGTTAGATGCAAACTCACTCAAATATATAAGAAATGTTGAAATTCGACTTCAAATTAGGAAGATAGACTTTGAAAATTTTCAATCAACACAAATTGACAATCGACCTCAATGGGCTTCAATGGAAGTTAATCGACGATATCTGACAAAGATAGATGCAAACTCTCTCAAATATATAAGAAATGTTGAAATTCGACTTCAAATTAGGAAGATAGACTTTGAAAATTTTCAATCAACACAAAGTGTCAGTTGACCTCAATGGACTTCAATGGATGTTAATCGCGTATATCTGACAAAGTTAGATGCAAACACACTCAAATATATGAGAAATGTTGAAATTTGACTTCAAATTAGGGAGATAGACTTTAAAAATTTTCAATCAACACAAAGTGACAGTCGACCTCAATGGGCTTCAATGGATGTTAATCGCCCATATCTGACAAAGTTAGATGCAAACTCACTCAAATATATAAGAAATGTTGAAATTCGACTTCAAATTAGGAAGATAGACTTTGAAAATTTTCAATCAACACAAAGTGACAGTTGACTTCAATTGGCTTCAGTAGATGTTAATCGACGATATCTGACAAAGTTAGATGCAAACTCTCTCAAATATATAAGAAATGTTGAAATTCGACTTCAAATTAGGAAGATAGACTTTGAAATTTTCAATCAACACAAAGTGACAGTAGACCTCAATGGGCTTCAATGGAAGTTAATCGACGATATCTGACAAAGATAGATGCAAACTCACTCAAATATGTAAGAAATGTTGAAATTCGACTTCAAATTAGGAAGATAGACTTTGAAAATTTTCAATCAACACAAATTGACAATCGACCTCAATGGGCTTCAGTGGATGTTAATCGACGATATCTGACAAAGTTTGATGCAAACTCTCTCAAATATATAAGAAATGTTGAAATTCGACTTCAAATTAGGAAGATAGACTTTGAAAATTTTCAATCAACACAAAGTGACAGTCGACCTCAATGGGCTTCAGTGGATGTTAATCGACGATATCTGACAAAGTTAGATGCGAACTCACTCAAATATATGAGAAATGATGAAATTCGACTTCAAATTAGGAAGATAGACTTTGAAATTTTCAATCAACACAAAGTGACAGTAGACCTCAATGGGCTTCAATGGATGTTAATCGACGATATCTGACAAAGATAGATGCAAACTCTCTCAAATATATAAGAAATGTTGAAATTCGACTTCAAATTAGTAAGATAGACTTTGAAAATTTTCAATCAACACAAATTGACAATCGACCTCAATGGGCTTCAATGGATGTTAATCGCCTATATCTGACAAAGTTAGACGCAAACTTACTCAAATATATAAGAAATGTTGAAATTCGACTTCAAATTAGGAAGATAGACTTTGAAAATTTTCAATCAACACAAATTGACAATCGACCTCAATGGGCTTCAATGGATGTTAATCGCCTATATCTGACAAAGTTAGATGCAAACTCACTCAAATATATAAGAAATGTTGAAATTCGACTTCAAATTAGGAAGATAGACTTTGAAATTTTCAATCAACACAAAGTGACAGTAGAACTCAATGGGCTTCAATGGATGTTAATCGCCTATATCTGACAAAGTTAGATGCAAACTCACTCAAATATATAAGAAATGTTGAAATTCGACTTCAAATTAGGAAGATAGACTTTGAAATTTTCAATCAACACAAAGTGACAGTAGACCTCAATGGGCTTCAATGGAAGTTAATCGACGATATCTGACAAAGATAGATGCAAACTCTCTCAAATATATAAGAAATGTTGAAATTCGACTTCAAATTAGGAAGATAGACTTTGAAATTTTCAATCAACACAAAGTGACAGTAGACCTCAATGGGCTTCAATGGAAGTTAATCGACGATATCTGACAAAGATAGATGCAAACTCACTCAAATATATAAGAAATGTTGAAATTCGACTTCAAATTAGGGAGATAGACTTTGAAAATTTTCAATCAACACAAATTGACAATCGACCTCAATGGGCTTCAGTGGATGTTAATCGACGATATCTGACAAAGTTAGATGCGAACTCACTCAAATATATGAGAAATGTTGAAATTCGACTTCAAATTAGGAAGATAGACTTTAAAAATTTTCGATCAACACAAAGTGACAGTTGACCTCAATGGGCTTCAGTGGATGTTAATCGACGATATCTGACAAAGTTTGATGCAAACTCTCTCAAATATATGAGAAATGTTGAAATTCGACTTCAAATTAGAAAGATAGACTTTGAAAATTTTCAATCAACACAAAGTGACAGTTGACCTCAATGGACCTCAATGGATGTTAATCGCGTATATCTGACAAAGTTAGATGCAAATTCACTCAAATATATGAGGAATGTTGGAATTCGACTTCATATTAGGAAGATAGACTTTGAAAATTTTCAATCAACACAAATTGACAATCGACCTCAATGGGCTTCAGTGGATGTTAATCGACGATATCTGACAAAGTTTGATGCAAACTCTCTCAAATATATGAGAAATGTTGAAATTCGACTTCAAATTAGGAAGAGAGACTTTGAAAATTTTCAATGAACACAAATTGACAATCGACCTCAATGGGCTTCAGTGGATGTTAATCGCCTATATCTGACAAAGTTAGATGCAAACTCTCTCAAATATATAAGAAATGTTGAAATTCGACTTCAAATTAGGAAGATAGACTTTAAAAATTTTCAATCAAAACAAAGTGACAGTTGACCTCAATGGACTTCAATGGATGTTAATCGACGATATCTGACAAAGTTAGATGCAAACTCTCTCGAATATATGAGAAATGTTGAAATTCGACTTCAAATTAGGAAGATAGACTTTGAAAATTTTCAATCAACACAAAGTGACAGTCGACCTCAATTGGCTTCAATAGATGTTAATCGACGATATCTGACAAAGTTAGATGCAGACTCTCTCAAATATATAAGAAATGTTGAAATTCGACTTCAAATTAGGAAGATAGACTTTGAAATTTTCAATCAACACAAAGTGACAGTAGACCTCAATGGGCTTCAATGGATGTTAATCGCCTATATCTGACAAAGTTAGATGCAAACTCACTCAAATATATAAGAAATGTTGAAATTCGACTTCAAATTAGGAAGATAGACTTTGAAATTTTCAATCAACACAAAGTGACAGTAGACCTCAATGGGCTTCAATGGAAGTTAATCGACGATATCTGACAAAGATAGATGCAAACTCTCTCAAATATATAAGAAATGTTGAAATTCGACTTCAAATTAGGAAGATAGACTTTGAAATTTTCAATCAACACAAAGTGACAGTAGACCTCAATGGGCTTCAATGGAAGTTAATCGACGATATCTGACAAAGATAGATGCAAACTCACTCAAATATATAAGAAATGTTGAAATTCGACTTCAAATTAGGGAGATAGACTTTGAAAATTTTCAATCAACACAAATTGACAATCGACCTCAATGGGCTTCAGTGGATGTTAATCGACGATATCTGACAAAGTTAGATGCGAACTCACTCAAATATATGAGAAATGTTGAAATTCGACTTCAAATTAGGAAGATAGACTTTAAAAATTTTCGATCAACACAAAGTGACAGTTGACCTCAATGGGCTTCAGTGGATGTTAATCGACGATATCTGACAAAGTTTGATGCAAACTCTCTCAAATATATGAGAAATGTTGAAATTCGACTTCAAATTAGAAAGATAGACTTTGAAAATTTTCAATCAACACAAAGTGACAGTTGACCTCAATGGACCTCAATGGATGTTAATCGCGTATATCTGACAAAGTTAGATGCAAACTCACTCAAATATATGAGGAATGTTGGAATTCGACTTCATATTAGGAAGATAGACTTTGAAAATTTTCAATCAACACAAAGTGTCAGTTGACCTCAATGGACTTCAATGGATGTTAATCGACGATATCTGACAAAGATAGATGCAAACTCTCTCAAATATATAAGAAATGTTGAAATTCGACTTCAAATTAGGAAGATAGACTTTGAAAATTTTCAATCAACACAAATTGACAATCGACCTCAATGGGCTTCAGTGGATGTTAATCGACGATATCTGACAAAGTTTGATGCAAACTCTCTCAAATATATGAGAAATGTTGAAATTCGACTTCAAATTAGGAAGAGAGACTTTGAAAATTTTCAATGAACACAAATTGACAATCGACCTCAATGGGCTTCAATGGATGTTCATCGCCTATATCTGACAAAGTTAGATGCAAACTCACTCAAATATATAAGAAATGTTGAAATTCGACTTCAAATTAGGAAGATAGACTTTGAAAATTTTCAATCAACACAAATTGACAATCGACCTCAATGGGCTTCAATGGAAGTTAATCGACGATATCTGACAAAGATAGATGCAAACTCTCTCAAATATATAAGAAATGTTGAAATTCGACTTCAAATTAGGAAGATAGACTTTGAAAATTTTCAATCAACACAAAGTGTCAGTTGACCTCAATGGACTTCAATGGATGTTAATCGCGTATATCTGACAAAGTTAGATGCAAACACACTCAAATATATGAGAAATGTTGAAATTTGACTTCAAATTAGGGAGATAGACTTTAAAAATTTTCAATCAACACAAAGTGACAGTCGACCTCAATGGGCTTCAATGGATGTTAATCGCCCATATCTGACAAAGTTAGATGCAAACTCACTCAAATATATAAGAAATGTTGAAATTCGACTTCAAATTAGGAAGATAGACTTTGAAAATTTTCAATCAACACAAAGTGACAGTTGACTTCAATTGGCTTCAGTAGATGTTAATCGACGATATCTGACAAAGTTAGATGCAAACTCTCTCAAATATATAAGAAATGTTGAAATTCGACTTCAAATTAGGAAGATAGACTTTGAAATTTTCAATCAACACAAAGTGACAGTAGACCTCAATGGGCTTCAATGGAAGTTAATCGACGATATCTGACAAAGATAGATGCAAACTCACTCAAATATGTAAGAAATGTTGAAATTCGACTTCAAATTAGGAAGATAGACTTTGAAAATTTTCAATCAACACAAATTGACAATCGACCTCAATGGGCTTCAGTGGATGTTAATCGACGATATCTGACAAAGTTTGATGCAAACTCTCTCAAATATATAAGAAATGTTGAAATTCGACTTCAAATTAGGAAGATAGACTTTGAAAATTTTCAATCAACACAAAGTGACAGTCGACCTCAATGGGCTTCAGTGGATGTTAATCGACGATATCTGACAAAGTTAGATGCGAACTCACTCAAATATATGAGAAATGATGAAATTCGACTTCAAATTAGGAAGATAGACTTTGAAATTTTCAATCAACACAAAGTGACAGTAGACCTCAATGGGCTTCAATGGATGTTAATCGACGATATCTGACAAAGATAGATGCAAACTCTCTCAAATATATAAGAAATGTTGAAATTCGACTTCAAATTAGTAAGATAGACTTTGAAAATTTTCAATCAACACAAATTGACAATCGACCTCAATGGGCTTCAATGGATGTTAATCGCCTATATCTGACAAAGTTAGACGCAAACTTACTCAAATATATAAGAAATGTTGAAATTCGACTTCAAATTAGGAAGATAGACTTTGAAAATTTTCAATCAACACAAATTGACAATCGACCTCAATGGGCTTCAATGGATGTTAATCGCCTATATCTGACAAAGTTAGATGCAAACTCACTCAAATATATAAGAAATGTTGAAATTCGACTTCAAATTAGGAAGATAGACTTTGAAATTTTCAATCAACACAAAGTGACAGTAGACCTCAATGGGCTTCAATGGAAGTTAATCGACGATATCTGACAAAGATAGATGCAAACTCTCTCAAATATATAAGAAATGTTGAAATTCGACTTCAAATTAGGAAGATAGACTTTGAAATTTTCAATCAACACAAAGTGACAGTCGACCTCAATTGGCTTCAGTAGATGTTAATCGACGATATCTGACAAAGTTAGATGCAAACTCTCTCAATTATATAAGAAATGTTGAAATTCGACTTCTAATTAGGAAGATAGACTTTGAAAATTTTCAATCAACACAAATTGACAATCGACCTCAATGGGCTTCAGTGGATGTTAATCGACGATATCTGACAAAGTTAGATGCGAACTCACTCAAATATATGAGAAATGTTGAAATTAGACTTCAAATTAGGAAGATAGACTTTAAAAATTTTCGATCAACACAAAGTGACAGTTGACCTCAATGGACTTCAATGGATGTTAATCGACGATATCTGACAAAGTTAGATGCAAACTCTCTCGAATATATGAGAAATGTTGAAATTCGACTTCAAATTAGGAAGATAGACTTTGAAAATTTTCAATCAACACAAAGTGACAGTCGACCTCAATTGGCTTCAATAGATGTTAATCGACGATATCTGACAAAGTTAGATGCAGACTCTCTCAAATATATAAGAAATGTTGAAATTCGACTTCAAATTAGGAAGATAGACTTTGAAATTTTCAATCAACACAAAGTGACAGTAGACCTCAATGGGCTTCAATGGATGTTAATCGCCTATATCTGACAAAGTTAGATGCAAACTCACTCAAATATATAAGAAATGTTGAAATTCGACTTCAAATTAGGAAGAGAGACTTTGAAATTTTCAATCAACACAAAGTGACAGTAGACCTCAATGGGCTTCAATGGAAGTTAATCGACGATATCTGACAAAGATAGATGCAAACTCTCTCAAATATATAAGAAATGTTGAAATTCGACTTCAAATTAGGAAGATAGACTTTGAAATTTTCAATCAACACAAAGTGACAGTAGACCTCAATGGGCTTCAATGGAAGTTAATCGACGATATCTGACAAAGATAGATGCAAACTCACTCAAATATATAAGAAATGTTGAAATTCGACTTCAAATTAGGGAGATAGACTTTGAAAATTTTCAATCAACACAAATTGACAATCGACCTCAATGGGCTTCAGTGGATGTTAATCGACGATATCTGACAAAGTTAGATGCGAACTCACTCAAATATATGAGAAATGTTGAAATTCGACTTCAAATTAGGAAGATAGACTTTAAAAATTTTCGATCAACACAAAGTGACAGTTGACCTCAATGGGCTTCAGTGGATGTTAATCGACGATATCTGACAAAGTTTGATGCAAACTCTCTCAAATATATGAGAAATGTTGAAATTCGACTTCAAATTAGAAAGATAGACTTTGAAAATTTTCAATCAACACAAAGTGACAGTTGACCTCAATGGACCTCAATGGATGTTAATCGCGTATATCTGACAAAGTTAGATGCAAACTCACTCAAATATATGAGGAATGTTGGAATTCGACTTCATATTAGGAAGATAGACTTTGAAAATTTTCAATCAACACAAAGTGTCAGTTGACCTCAATGGACTTCAATGGATGTTAATCGACGATATCTGACAAAGATAGATGCAAACTCTCTCAAATATATAAGAAATGTTGAAATTCGACTTCAAATTAGGAAGATAGACTTTGAAAATTTTCAATCAACACAAATTGACAATCGACCTCAATGGGCTTCAGTGGATGTTAATCGACGATATCTGACAAAGTTTGATGCAAACTCTCTCAAATATATGAGAAATGTTGAAATTCGACTTCAAATTAGGAAGAGAGACTTTGAAAATTTTCAATGAACACAAATTGACAATCGACCTCAATGGGCTTCAATGGATGTTCATCGCCTATATCTGACAAAGTTAGATGCAAACTCACTCAAATATATAAGAAATGTTGAAATTCGACTTCAAATTAGGAAGATAGACTTTGAAAATTTTCAATCAACACAAATTGACAATCGACCTCAATGGGCTTCAATGGATGTTAATCGCCTATATCTGACAAAGTTAGATGCAAACTCACTCAAATATATAAGAAATGTTGAAATTCGACTTCAAATTAGGAAGATAGACTTTGAAATTTTCAATCAACACAAAGTGACAGTAGACCTCAATGGGCTTCAATGGAAGTTAATCGACGATATCTGACAAAGATAGATGCAAACTCTCTCAAATATATAAGAAATGTTGAAATTCGACTTCAAATTAGGAAGATAGACTTTGAAATTTTCAATCAACACAAAGTGACAGTTGACTTCAATTGGCTTCAGTAGATGTTAATCGACGATATCTGACAAAGTTAGATGCAAACTCTCTCAAATATATAAGAAATGTTGAAATTCGACTTCAAATTAGGAAGATAGACTTTGAAAATTTTCAATCAACACAAAGTGTCAGTTGACCTCAATGGACTTCAATGGATGTTAATCGCGTATATCTGAGAAAGTTAGATGCAAACACACTCAAATATATGAGAAATGTTGAAATTTGACTTCAAATTAGGGAGATAGACTTTAAAAATTTTCAATCAACACAAAGTGACAGTCGACCTCAATGGGCTTCAATGGATGTTAATCGCCTATATCTGACAAAGTTAGATGCAAACTCACTCAAATATATAAGAAATGTTGAAATTCGACTTCAAATTAGGAAGATAGACTTTGAAAATTTTCAATCAACACAAAGTGACAGTTGACTTCAATTGGCTTCAGTAGATGTTAATCGACGATATCTGACAAAGTTAGATGCAAACTCTCTCAAATATATAAGAAATGTTGAAATTCGACTTCAAATTAGGAAGATAGACTTTGAAATTTTCAATCAACACAAAGTGACAGTAGACCTCAATGGGCTTCAATGGAAGTTAATCGACGATATCTGACAAAGATAGATGCAAACTCTCTCAAATATATAAGAAATGTTGAAATTCGACTTCAAATTAGGAAGATAGGCTTTGAAAATTTTCAATCAACACAAATTGACAATCGACCTCAATGGGCTTCAATGGATGTTAATCGCCTATATCTGACAAAGTTAGATGCAAACTCTCTCAAATATATAAGAAATGTTGAAATTTGACTTCAAATTAGGAAGATAGACTTTGAAAATTTTTAATCAACACAAATTGACAATCGACCTCAATGGGCTTCAATGGATGTTAATCGCCTATATCTGACAAAGTTAGATGCAAACTCACTCAAATATGTAAGAAATGTTGAAATTCGACTTCAAATTAGGAAGATAGACTTTGAAAATTTTCAATCAACACAAATTGACAATCGACCTCAATGGGCTTCAGTGGATGTTAATCGACGATATCTGACAAAGTTTGATGCAAACTCTCTCAAATATATAAGAAATGTTGAAATTCGACTTCAAATTAGGAAGATAGACTTTGAAAATTTTCAATCAACACAAAGTGACAGTCGACCTCAATGGGCTTCAGTGGATGTTAATCGACGATATCTGACAAAGTTAGATGCGAACTCACTCAAATATATGAGAAATGTTGAAATTCGACTTCAAATTAGGAAGATAGACTTTGAAATTTTCAATCAACACAAAGTGACAGTAGACCTCAATGGGCTTCAATGGATGTTAATCGACGATATCTGACAAAGATAGATGCAAACTCTCTCAAATATATAAGAAATGTTGAAATTCGACTTCAAATTAGTAAGATAGACTTTGAAAATTTTCAATCAACACAAATTGACAATCGACTTCAATGGGCTTCAATGGATGTTAATCGCCTATATCTGACAAAGTTAGATGCAAACTTACTCAAATATATAAGAAATGTTGAAATTCGACTTCAAATTAGGAAGATAGACTTTGAAAATTTTCAATCAACACAAATTGACAATCGACCTCAATGGGCTTCAATGGATGTTAATCGCCTATATCTGACAAAGTTAGATGCAAACTCACTCAAATATATAAGAAATGTTGAAATTCGACTTCAAATTAGGAAGATAGACTTTGAAATTTTCAATCAACACAAAGTGACAGTAGACCTCAATGGGCTTCAATGGAAGTTAATCGACGATATCTGACAAAGATAGATGCAAACTCTCTCAAATATATAAGAAATGTTGAAATTCGACTTCAAATTAGGAAGATAGACTTTGAAATTTTCAATCAACACAAAGTGACAGTAGACCTCAATGGGCTTCAATGGAAGTTAATCGACGATATCTGACAAAGATAGATGCAAACTCACTCAAATATATAAGAAATGTTGAAATTCGACTTCAAATTAGGAAGATAGACTTTGAAATTTTCAATCAACACAAAGTGACAGTAGACCTCAATGGGCTTCAATGGAAGTTAATCGACGATATCTGACAAAGATAGATGCAAACTCTCTCAAATATATAAGAAATGTTGAAATTCGACTTCAAATTAGGAAGATAGACTTTGAAAATTTTTAATCAACACAAATTGACAATCGACCTCAATGGGCTTCAGTAGATGTTAATCGACGATATCTGACAAAGTTAGATGCAAACTCTCTCGAATATATAAGAAATGTTGAAATTCGACTTCAAATTAGGAAGATAGACTTTGAAAATTTTCAATCAACACAAAGTGACAGTTGACCTCAATGGACTTCAATGGATGTTAATCGACGATATCTGACAAAGTTAGATGCAAACTCTCTCAAATATATAAGAAATGTTGAAATTCGTCTTCAAATTAGGAAGATAGACTTTGAAATTTTCAATCAACACAAAGTGACAGTAGACCTCAATGGGCTTCAATGGAAGTTAATCGACGATATCTGACAAAGATAGATGCAAACTCACTCAAATATATAAGAAATGTTGAAATTCGACTTCAAATTAGGAAGATAGACTTTGAAAATTTTCAATCAACACAAAGTGACAGTTGACTTCAATTGGCTTCAGTAGATGTTAATCGACGATATCTGACAAAGTTAGATGCAAACTCTCTCAAATATATAAGAAATGTTGAAATTCGACTTCAAATTAGGAAGATAGACTTTGAAATTTTCAATCAACACAAAGTGACAGTAGACCTCAATGGGCTTCAATGGAAGTTAATCGACGATATCTGACAAAGATAGATGCAAACTCTCTCAAATATATAAGAAATGTTGAAATTCGACTTCAAATTAGGAAGATAGACTTTGAAAATTTTCAATCAACACAAAGTGACAGTTGACCTCAATGGACTTCAATGGATGTTAATCGACGATATCTGACAAAGTTAGATGCAAACTCTCTCAAATATATAAGAAATGTTGAAATTCGACTTCAAATTAGGAAGATAGACTTTGAAATTTTCAATCAACACAAAGTGACAGTAGACCTCAATGGGCTTCAATGGAAGTTAATCGACGATATCTGACAAAGATAGATGCAAACTCTCTCAAATATATAAGAAATGTTGAAATTCGACTTCAAATTAGGAAGATAGACTTTGAAAATTTTCAATCAACACAAATTGACAATCGACCTCAATGGGCTTCAATGGATGTTAATCGCCTATATCTGACAAAGTTAGATGCAAACTCACTCAAATATATGAGAAATGTTGAAATTCGACTTCAAATTAGGAAGATAGACTTTGAAAATTTTCAATCAACACAAATTGACAATCGACCTCAATGGGCTTCAGTGGATGTTAATCGCCTATATCTGACAAAGTTAGATGCAAACTCTCTCAAATATATAAGAAATGTTGAAATTCGACTTCAAATTAGGAAGATAGACTTTAAAAATTTTCAATCAAAACAAAGTGACAGTTGACCTCAATGGACTTCAATGGATGTTAATCGACGATATCTGACAAAGTTAGATGCAAACTCTCTCGAATATATGAGAAATGTTGAAATTCGACTTCAAATTAGGAAGATAGACTTTGAAAATTTTCAATCAACACAAATTGACAATCGACCTCAATGGGCTTCAGTGGATGTTAATCGACGATATCTGACAAAGTTTGATGCAAACTCTCTCAAATATATAAGAAATGTTGAAATTCGACTTCAAATTAGGAAGATAGACTTTGAAAATTTTCAATCAACACAAAGTGTCAGTTGACCTCAATGGACTTCAATGGATGTTAATCGCGTATATCTGAAAAAGTTAGATGCAAACACACTCAAATATATGAGAAATGTTGAAATTTGACTTCAAATTAGGGAGATAGACTTTAAATATTTTCAATCAACACAAAGTGACAGTCGACCTCAATGGGCTTCAATGGATGTTAATCGCCTATATCTGACAAAGTTAGATGCAAACTCACTCAAATATATAAGAAATGTTGAAATTCGACTTCAAATTAGGAAGATAGACTTTGAAAATTTTCAATCAACACAAAGTGACAGTTGACTTCAATTGGCTTCAGTAGATGTTAATCGACGATATCTGACAAAGTTAGATGCAAACTCTCTCAAATATATAAGAAATGTTGAAATTCGACTTCAAATTAGGAAGATAGACTTTGAAATTTTCAATCAACACAAAGTGACAGTAGACCTCAATGGGCTTCAATGGAAGTTAATCGACGATATCTGACAAAGATAGATGCAAACTCTCTCAAATATATAAGAAATGTTGAAATTCGACTTCAAATTAGGAAGATAGACTTTGAAAATTTTCAATCAACACAAAGTGACAGTAGACCTCAATGGGCTTCAATGGAAGTTAATCGACGATATCTGACAAAGATAGATGCAAACTCTCTCAAATATATAAGAAATGTTGAAATTCGACTTCAAATTAGGAAGATAGACTTTGAAAATTTTCAATGAACACAAATTGACAATCGACCTCAATGGGCTTCAATGGATGTTAATCGCCTATATCTGACAAAGTTAGATGCAAACTCACTCAAATATATGAGAAATGTTGAAATTCGACTTCAAATTAGGAAGATAGACTTTGAAAATTTTCAATCAACACAAAGTGACAGTCGACCTCAATTGGCTTCAGTAGATGTTAATCGACGATATCTGACAAAGTTAGATGCAAACTCTCTCAAATATATAAGAAATGTTGAAATTCGACTTCAAATTAGGAAGATAGACTTTGAAAATTTCAATGAACACAAATTGACAATCGACCTCAATGGGTTTCAATGGATGTTAATCGCCTATATCTGACAAAGTTAGATGCAAACTCACTCAAATATATGAGAAATGTTGAAATTCGACTTCAAATTAGGAAGATAGACTTTGAAAATTTTCAATCAACACAAATTGACAATCGACCTCAATGGGCTTCAGTGGATGTTAATCGCCTATATCTGACAAAGTTAGATGCAAACTCTCTCAAATATATAAGAAATGTTGAACTTTGACTTCAAATTAGGAAGATAGACTTTGAAAATTTTTAATCAACACAAATTGACAATCGACCTCAATGGGCTTCAATGGATGTTAATCGCCTATATCTGACAAAGTTAGATGCAAACTCACTCAAATATATGAGAAATGTTGAAATTCGACTTCAAATTAGGAAGATAGACTTTGAAAATTTTCAATCAACACAAAGTGACAGTAGACCTCAATGGGCTTCAATGGAAGTTAATCGACGATATCTGACAAAGATAGATGCAAACTCTCTCAAATATATAAGAAATGTTGAAATTCGACTTCAAATTAGGAAGATAGACTTTGAAATTTTCAATCAACACAAAGTGACAGTAGACCTCAATGGGCTTCAATGGAAGTTAATCGACGATATCTGACAAAGATAGATGCAAACTCTCTCAAATATATAAGAAATGTTGAAATTCGACTTCAAATTAGGAAGATAGACTTTGAAAATTTTCAATGAACACAAATTGACAATCGACCTCAATGGGCTTCAATGGATGTTAATCGCCTATATCTGACAAAGTTAGATGCAAACTCACTCAAATATATGAGAAATGTTGAAATTCGACTTCAAATTAGGAAGATAGACTTTGAAAATTTTCAATCAACACAAAGTGACAGTCGACCTCAATTGGCTTCAGTAGATGTTAATCGACGATATCTGACAAAGTTAGATGCAAACTCTCTCAAATATATAAGAAATGTTGAAATTCGACTTCAAATTAGGAAGATAGACTTTGAAAATTTTCAATCAACACAAAGTGACAGTCGACCTCAATGGGCTTCAATGGATGTTAATCGACGATATCTGACAAAGTTAGATGCGAACTCACTCAAATATATGAGAAATGTTGAAATTCGACTTCAAATTAGGAAGATAGACTTTGAAAATTTTCAATCAACACAAAAAGACAGTCGACCTCAATTGGCTTCAGTAGATGTTAATTGACGATATCTGACAAAGTTAGATGCAGACTCTCTCAAATATATAAGAAATGTTGAAATTCGACTTCAAATTAGGAAGATAGACTTTGAAATTTTCAATCAACACAAAGTGACAGTAGACCTCAATGGGCTTCAATGGAAGTTAATCGACGATAACTGACAAAGATAGATGCAAACTCTCTCAAATATATAAGAAATGTTGAAATTCGACTTCAAATTAGGAAGATAGACTTTGAAAATTTTCAATGAACACAAATTGACAATCGACCTCAATGGGCTTCAATGGATGTTAATCGCCTATATCTGACAAAGTTAGATGCAAACTCACTCAAATATATGAGAAATGTTGAAATTCGACTTCAAATTAGGAAGATAGACTTTGAAAATTTTCAATCAACACAAATTGACAATCGACCTCAATGGGCTTCAGTGGATGTTAATCGCCTATATCTGACAAAGTTAGATGCAAACTCTCTCAAATATATAAGAAATGTTGAAATTCGACTTCAAATTAGGAAGATAGACTTTAAAAATTTTCAATCAAAACAAAGTGACAGTTGACCTCAATGGACTTCAATGGATGTTAATCGACGATATCTGACAAAGTTAGATGCAAACTCTCTCGAATATATGAGAAATGTTGAAATTCGACTTCAAATTAGGAAGATAGACTTTGAAAATTTTCAATCAACACAAATTGACAATCGACCTCAATGGGCTTCAGTGGATGTTAATCGACGATATCTGACAAAGTTTGATGCAAACTCTCTCAAATATATAAGAAATGTTGAAATTCGACTTCAAATTAGGAAGATAGACTTTGAAAATTTTCAATCAACACAAAGTGTCAGTTGACCTCAATGGACTTCAATGGATGTTAATCGCGTATATCTGAAAAAGTTAGATGCAAACACACTCAAATATATGAGAAATGTTGAAATTTGACTTCAAATTAGGGAGATAGACTTTAAATATTTTCAATCAACACAAAGTGACAGTCGACCTCAATGGGCTTCAATGGATGTTAATCGCCTATATCTGACAAAGTTAGATGCAAACTCACTCAAATATATAAGAAATGTTGAAATTCGACTTCAAATTAGGAAGATAGACTTTGAAAATTTTCAATCAACACAAAGTGACAGTTGACTTCAATTGGCTTCAGTAGAAGTTAATCGACGATATCTGACAAAGTTAGATGCAAACTCTCTCAAATATATAAGAAATGTTGAAATTCGACTTCAAATTAGGAAGATAGACTTTGAAATTTTCAATCAACACAAAGTGACAGTAGACCTCAATGGGCTTCAATGGAAGTTAATCGACGATATCTGACAAAGATAGATGCAAACTCTCTCAAATATATAAGAAATGTTGAAATTCGACTTCAAATTAGGAAGATAGACTTTGAAAATTTTCAATCAACACAAAGTGACAGTAGACCTCAATGGGCTTCAATGGAAGTTAATCGACGATATCTGACAAAGATAGATGCAAACTCTCTCAAATATATAAGAAATGTTGAAATTCGACTTCAAATTAGGAAGATAGACTTTGAAAATTTTCAATGAACACAAATTGACAATCGACCTCAATGGGCTTCAATGGATGTTAATCGCCTATATCTGACAAAGTTAGATGCAAACTCACTCAAATATATGAGAAATGTTGAAATTCGACTTCAAATTAGGAAGATAGACTTTGAAAATTTTCAATCAACACAAAGTGACAGTCGACCTCAATTGGCTTCAGTAGATGTTAATCGACGATATCTGACAAAGTTAGATGCAAACTCTCTCAAATATATAAGAAATGTTGAAATTCGACTTCAAATTAGGAAGATAGACTTTGAAAATTTCAATGAACACAAATTGACAATCGACCTCAATGGGTTTCAATGGATGTTAATCGCCTATATCTGACAAAGTTAGATGCAAACTCACTCAAATATATGAGAAATGTTGAAATTCGACTTCAAATTAGGAAGATAGACTTTGAAAATTTTCAATCAACACAAATTGACAATCGACCTCAATGGGCTTCAGTGGATGTTAATCGCCTATATCTGACAAAGTTAGATGCAAACTCTCTCAAATATATAAGAAATGTTGAACTTTGACTTCAAATTAGGAAGATAGACTTTGAAAATTTATAATCAACACAAATTGACAATCGACCTCAATGGGCTTCAATGGATGTTAATCGCCTATATCTGACAAAGTTAGATGCAAACTCACTCAAATATATGAGAAATGTTGAAATTCGACTTCAAATTAGGAAGATAGACTTTGAAAATTTTCAATCAACACAAAGTGACAGTAGACCTCAATGGGCTTCAATGGAAGTTAATCGACGATATCTGACAAAGATAGATGCAAACTCTCAAATATATAAGAAATGTTGAAATTCGACTTCAAATTAGGAAGATAGACTTTGAAATTTTCAATCAACACAAAGTGACAGTAGACCTCAATGGGCTTCAATGGAAGTTAATCGACGATATCTGACAAAGATAGATGCAAACTCTCTCAAATATATAAGAAATGTTGAAATTCGACTTCAAATTAGGAAGATAGACTTTGAAAATTTTCAATGAACACAAATTGACAATCGACCTCAATGGGCTTCAATGGATGTTAATCGCCTATATCTGACAAAGTTAGATGCAAACTCACTCAAATATATGAGAAATGTTGAAATTCGACTTCAAATTAGGAAGATAGACTTTGAAAATTTTCAATCAACACAAAGTGACAGTCGACCTCAATTGGCTTCAGTAGATGTTAATCGACGATATCTGACAAAGTTAGATGCAAACTCTCTCAAATATATAAGAAATGTTGAAATTCGACTTCAAATTAGGAAGATAGACTTTGAAAATTTTCAATCAACACAAAGTGACAGTCGACCTCAATGGGCTTCAATGGATGTTAATCGACGATATCTGACAAAGTTAGATGCGAACTCATTCAAATATATGAGAAATGTTGAAATTCGACTTCAAATTAGGAAGATAGACTTTGAAAATTTTCAATCAACACAAAAAGACAGTCGACCTCAATTGGCTTCAGTAGATGTTAATTGACGATATCTGACAAAGTTAGATGCAGACTCTCTCAAATATATAAGAAATGTTGAAATTCGACTTCAAATTAGGAAGATAGACTTTGAAATTTTCAATCAACACAAAGTGACAGTAGACCTCAATGGGCTTCAATGGAAGTTAATCGACGATATCTGACAAAGATAGATGCAAACTCTCTCAAATATATAAGAAATGTTGAAATTCGACTTCAAATTAGGAAGATAGACTTTGAAAATTTTCAATGAACACAAATTGACAATCGACCTCAATGGGCTTCAATGGATGTTAATCGCCTATATCTGACAAAGTTAGATGCAAACTCACTCAAATATATGAGAAATGTTGAAATTCGACTTCAAATTAGGAAGATAGACTTTGAAAATTTTCAATCAACACAAAGTGACAGTCGACCTCAATTGGCTTCAGTAGATGTTAATCGACGATATCTGACAAAGTTTGATGCAAACTCTCTCAAATATATAAGAAATGTTGAAATTCGACTTCAAATTAGGAAGATAGACTTTGAAAATTTTCAATCAACACAAAGTGACAGTCGACCTCAATGGGCTTCAGTGGATGTTAATCGACGATATCTGACAAAGTTAGATGCGAACTCACTCAAATATATGAGAAATGTTGAAATTCGACTTCAAATTAGGAAGATAGACTTTGAAAATTTTCAATCAACACAAAGTGACAGTCGACCTCAATTGGCTTCAGTAGATGTTAATCGACGATATCTGACAAAGTTAGATGCAGACTCTCTCAAATATATAAGAAATGTTGAAATTCGACTTCAAATTAGGAAGATAGACTTTGAAATTTTCAATCAACACAAAGTGACAGTAGACCTCAATGGGCTTCAATGGATGTTAATCGACGATATCAGACAAAGTTAGATGCGAACTCACTCAAATATATGAGAAATGTTGAAATTTGACTTCAAATTAGGGAGATAGACTTTAAAAATTTTCGATCAACACAAACTGACAGTTGACCTCAATTGGCTTCAATGGATGTTAATCGCCTATATCTGACAAAGTTAGATGCAAACTTACTCAAATATATAAGAAATGTTGAAATTCGACTTCAAATTAGGAAGATAGACTTTGAAAATTTTCAATCAACACAAATTGACAATCGACCTCAATGGGCTTCAATGGATGTTAATCGCCTATATCTGACAAAGTTAGATGCAAACTCACTCAAATATATAAGAAATGTTGAAATTCGACTTCAAATTAGGAAGATAGACTTTGAAATTTTCAATCAACACAAAGTGACAGTAGACCTCAATGGGCTTCAATGGAAGTTAATCGACGATATCTGACAAAGATAGATGCAAACTCTCTCAAATATATAAGAAATGTTGAAATTCGACTTCAAATTAGGAAGATAGACTTTGAAATTTTCAATCAACACAAAGTGACAGTAGACCTCAATGGGCTTCAATGGAAGTTAATCGACGATATCTGACAAAGATAGATGCAAACTCACTCAAATATATAAGAAATGTTGAAATTCGACTTCAAATTAGGAAGATAGACTTTGAAATTTTCAATCAACACAAAGTGACAGTTGACCTCAATGGACTTCAATGGATGTTAATCGACGATATCTGACAAAGTTAGATGCAAACTCTCTCAAATATATAAGAAATGTTGAAATTCGACTTCAAATTAGGAAGATAGACTTTGAAATTTTCAATCAACACAAAGTGACAGTAGACCTCAATGGGTTTCAATGGAAGTTAATCGACGATATCTGACAAAGATAGATGCAAACTCACTCAAATATATAAGAAATGTTGAAATTCGACTTCAAATTAGGAAGATAGACTTTGAAAATTTTCAATCAACACAAAGTGACAGTTGACTTCAATTAGCTTCAGTAGATGTTAATCGACGATATCTGACAAAGTTAGATGCAAACTCTCTCAAATATATAAGAAATGTTGAAATTCGACTTCAAATTAGGAAGATAGACTTTGAAATTTTCAATCAACACAAAGTGACAGTAGACCTCAATGGGCTTCAATGGAAGTTAATCGACGATATCTGACAAAGATAGATGCAAACTCTCTCAAATATATAAGAAATGTTGAAATTCGACTTCAAATTAGGAAGATAGACTTTGAAAATTTTCAATCAACACAAAGTGACAGTTGACCTCAATGGACTTCAATGGATGTTAATCGACGATATCTGACAAAGTTAGATGCAAACTCTCTCAAATATATAAGAAATGTTGAAATTCGACTTCAAATTAGGAAGATAGACTTTGAAATTTTCAATCAACACAAAGTGACAGTAGACCTCAATGGGCTTCAATGGAAGTTAATCGACGATATCTGACAAAGATAGATGCAAACTCTCTCAAATATATAAGAAATGTTGAAATTCGACTTCAATTTAGGAAGATAGACTTTGAAAATTTTCAATCAACACAAATTGACAATCGACCTCAATGGGCTTCAATGGATGTTAATCGCCTATATCTGACAAAGTTAGATGCAAACTCACTCAAATATATGAGAAATGTTGAAATTCGACTTCAAATTAGGAAGATAGACTTTAAAAATTTTCAATCAAAACAAAGTGACAGTTGACCTCAATGGACTTCAATGGATGTTAATCGACGATATCTGACAAAGTTAGATGCAAACTCTCTCAAATATATAAGAAATGTTGAAATTCGACTTCAAATTAGGACGATAGACTTTGAAAATTTTCAATCAACACAAAGTGTCAGTTGACCTCAATGGACTTCAATGGATGTTAATCGCGTATATCTGACAAAGTTAGATGCAAACACACTCAAATATATGAGAAATGTTGAAATTTGACTTCAAATTAGGGAGATAGACTTTAAAAATTTTCAATCAACACAAAGTGACAGTCGACCTCAATGGGCTTCAATGGATGTTAATCGCCTATATCTGACAAAGTTAGATGCAAACTCACTCAAATATATAAGAAATGTTGAAATTCGACTTCAAATTAGGAAGATAGACTTTGACATTTTCAATCAACACAAAGTGACAGTAGACCTCAATGGGCTTCAATGGAAGTTAATCGACGATATCTGACAAAGATAGATGCAAACTCTCTCAAATATATAAGAAATGTTGAAATTCGACTTCAAATTAGGAAGATAGACTTTGAAAATTTTCAATGAACACAAATTGACAATCGACCTCAATGGGCTTCAATGGATGTTAATCGCCTATATCTGACAAAGTTAGATGCAAACTCACTCAAATATATGAGAAATGTTGAAATTCGACTTCAAATTAGGAAGATAGACTATGAAAATTTTCAATCAACACAAAGTGACAGTCGACCTCAATTGGCTTCAGTAGATGTTAATCGACGATATCTGACAAAGTTAGATGCAAACTCTCTCAAATATATAAGAAATGTTGAAATTCGACTTCAAATTAGGAAGATAGACTTTGAAAATTTTCAATGAACACAAATTGACAATCGACCTCAATGGGCTTCAATGGATGTTAATCGCCTATATCTGACAAAGTTAGATGCAAACTCACTCAAATATATGAGAAATGTTGAAATTCGACTTCAAATTAGGAAGATAGACTTTGAAAATTTTCAATCAACACAAATTGACAATCGACCTCAATGGGCTTCAGTGGATGTTAATCGCCTATATCCGACAAAGTTAGATGCAAACTCTCTCAAATATATAAGAAATGTTGAACTTTGACTTCAAATTAGGAAGATAGACTTTGAAAATTTTTAATCAACACAAATTGACAATCGACCTCAATGGGCTTCAATGGATGTTAATCGCCTATATCTGACAAAGTTAGATGCAAACTCACTCAAATATATGAGAAATGTTGAAATTCGACTTCAAATTAGGAAGATAGACTTTGAAAATTTTCAATCAACACAAAGTGACAGTAGACCTCAATGGGCTTCAATGGAAGTTAATCGACGATATCTGACAAAGATAGATGCGAACTCTCTCAAATATATTAGAAATGTTGAAATTCGACTTCAAATTAGGAAGATAGACTTTGAAAATTTTCAATCAACACAAATTGACAATCGACCTCAATGGGCTTCAGTGGATGTTAATCGCCTATATCTGACAAAGTTAGATGCAAACTCTCTCAAATATATAAGAAATGTTGAAATTTGACTTCAAATTAGGAAGATAGACTTTGAAAATTTTTAATCAACACAAATTGACAATCGACCTCAATGGGCTTCAATGGATGTTAATCGCCTATATCTGACAAAGTTAGATGCAAACTCACTCAAATATGTAAGAAATGTTGAAATTCGACTTCAAATTAGGAAGATAGACTTTGAAAATTTTCAATCAACACAAATTGACAATCGACCTCAATGGGCTTCAGTGGATGTTAATCGACGATATCTGACAAAGTTAGATGCAAACTCACTCAAATATATGAGAAATGTTGAAATTCGACTTCAAATTAGGAAGATAGACTTTGAAAATTTTCAATCAACACAAATTGACAATCGACCTCAATGGGCTTCAGTGGATGTTAATCGCCTATATCTGACAAAGTTAGATGCAAACTCTCTCAAATATATAAGAAATGTTGAAATTCGACTTCAAATTAGGAAGATAGACTTTAAAAATTTTCAATCAAAACAAAGTGACAGTTGACCTCAATGGACTTCAATGGATGTTAATCGACGATATCTGACAAAGTTAGATGCAAACTCTCTCGAATATATGAGAAATGTTGAAATTCGACTTCAAATTAGGAAGATAGACTTTGAAAATTTTCAATCAACACAAATTGACAATCGACCTCAATGGACTTCAATGGATGTTAATCGCGTATATCTGACAAAGTTAGATGCAAACACACTCAAATATATGAGAAATGTTGAAATTTGACTTCAAAGTAGGGAGATAGACTTTAAAAATTTTCAATCAACACAAAGTGACAGTCGACCTCAATGGGCTTCAATGGATGTTAATCGCCTATATCTGACAAAGTTAGATGCAAACTCACTCAAATATATAAGAAATGTTGAAATTCGACTTCAAGTTAGGAAGATAGACTTTGAAAATTTTCAATCAACACAAAGTGACAGTTGACTTCAATTGGCTTCAGTAGATGTTAATCGACGATATCTGACAAAGTTAGATGCAAACTCTCTCAAATATATAAGAAATGTTGAAATTCGACTTCAAATTAGGAAGATAGACTTTGAAATTTTCAATCAACACAAAGTGACAGTAGACCTCAATGGGCTTCAATGGAAGTTAATCGACGATATCTGACAAAGATAGATGCAAACTCTCTCAAATATATAAGAAATGTTGAAATTCGACTTCAAATTAGGAAGATAGACTTTGAAAATTTTCAATGAACACAAATTGACAATCGACCTCAATGGGCTTCAATGGATGTTAATCGCCTATATCTGACAAAGTTAGATGCAAACTCACTCAAATATATGAGAAATGTTGAAATTCGACTTCAAATTAGGAAGATAGACTTTGAAAATTTTCAATCAACACAAATTGACAATCGACCTCAATGGGCTTCAGTGGATGTTAATCGCCTATATCTGACAAAGTTAGATGCAAACTCTCTCAAATATATAAGAAATGTTGAAATTCGACTTCAAATTAGGAAGATAGACTTTAAAAATTTTCAATCAAAACAAAGTGACAGTTGACCTCAATGGACTTCAATGGATGTTAATCGACGATATCTGACAAAGTTAGATGCAAACTCTCTCGAATATATGAGAAATGTTGAAATTCGACTTCAAATTAGGAAGATAGACTTTGAAAATTTTCAATCAACACAAATTGACAATCGACCTCAATGGACTTCAATGGATGTTAATCGCGTATATCTGACAAAGTTAGATGCAAACACACTCAAATATATGAGAAATGTTGAAATTTGACTTCAAAGTAGGGAGATAGACTTTAAAAATTTTCAATCAACACAAAGTGACAGTCGACCTCAATGGGCTTCAATGGATGTTAATCGCCTATATCTGACAAAGTTAGATGCAAACTCACTCAAATATATAAGAAATGTTGAAATTCGACTTCAAATTAGGAAGATAGACTTTGAAAATTTTCAATCAACACAAAGTGACAGTTGACTTCAATTGGCTTCAGTAGATGTTAATCGACGATATCTGACAAAGTTAGATGCAAACTCTCTCAAATATATAAGAAATGTTGAAATTCGACTTGAAATTAGGAAGATAGACTTTGAAATTTTCAATCAACACAAAGTGACAGTAGACCTCAATGGGCTTCAATGGAAGTTAATCGACGATATCTGACAAAGATAGATGCAAACTCTCTCAAATATATAAGAAATGTTGAAATTCGACTTCAAATTAGGAAGATAGACTTTGAAAATTTTCAATGAACACAAATTGACAATCGACCTCAATGGGCTTCAATGGATGTTAATCGCCTATATCTGACAAAGTTAGATGCAAACTCACTCAAATATATGAGAAATGTTGAAATTCGACTTCAAATTAGGAAGATAGACTTTGAAAATTTTCAATCAACACAAAGTGACAGTCGACCTCAATTGGCTTCAGTAGATGTTAATCGACGATATCTGACAAAGTTAGATGCAAACTCTCTCGAATATATAAGGAATGTTGAAATTCGACTTCAAATTAGGAAGATAGACTTTGAAAATTTTCAATCAACACAAAGTGACAGTTGACCTCAATGGACTTCAATGGATGTTAATCGACGATATCTGACAAAGTTAGATGCAAACTCTCTCAAATATATAAGAAATGTTGAAATTCGACTTCAAATTAGGAAGATAGACTTTAAAATTTTCAATCAACACAAAGTGACAGTAGACCTCAATGGGCTTCAATGGAAGTTAATCGTTGATATCTGACAAAGATAGATGCAAACTCTCTCAAATATATAAGAAATGTTGAAATTCGACTTCAAATTAGGAAGATAGACTTTGAAAATTTTCAATCAACACAAATTGACAATCGACCTCAATGGGCTTCAGTGGATGTTAATCGCCTATATCTGACAAAGTTAGATGCAAACTCTCTCAAATATATAAGAAATGTTGAAATTCGACTTCAAATTAGGAAGATAGACTTTAAAAATTTTCAATCAAAACAAAGTGACAGTTGACCTCAATGGACTTCAATGGATGTTAATCGACGATATCTGACAAAGTTAGATGCAAACTCTCTCGAATATATGAGAAATGTTGAAATTCGACTTCAAATTAGGAAGATAGACTTTGAAAATTTTCAATCAACACAAATTGACAATCGACCGCAATGGGCTTCAGTGGATGTTAATCGACGATATCTGACAAAGTTTGATGCAAACTCTCTCAAATATATAAGAAATGTTGAAAATCGACTTCAAATTAGGAAGATAGACTTTGAAAATTTTCAATCAACACAAAGTGACAGTCGACCTCAATGGGCTTCAATGGATGTTAATCGCCTATATCTGACAAAGTTAGATGCAAACTCACTCAAATATATAAGAAATGTTGAAATTCGACTTCAAATTAGGAAGATAGACTTTGAAAATTTTCAATCAACACAAAGTGACAGTTGACTTCAATTGGCTTCAGTAGATGTTAATCGACGATATCTGACAAAGTTAGATGCAAACTCTCTCAAATATATAAGAAATGTTGAAATTCGACTTCAAATTAGGAAGATAGACTTTGAAATTTTCAATCAACACAAAGTGACAGTAGACCTCAATGGGCTTCAATGGAAGTTAATCGACGATATCTGACAAAGATAGATGCAAACTCTCTCAAATATATAAGAAATGTTGAAATTCGACTTCAAATTAGGAAGATAGACTTTGAAAATTTTCAATCAACACAAATTGACAATCGACCTCAATGGGCTTCAGTGGATGTTAATCGCCTATATCTGACAAAGTTAGATGCAAACTCTCTCAAATATATAAGAAATGTTGAAATTCGACTTCAAATTAGGAAGATAGACTTTAAAAATTTTCAATCAAAACAAAGTGACAGTTGACCTCAATGGACTTCAATGGATGTTAATCGACGATATCTGACAAAGTTAGATGCAAACTCTCTCGAATATATGAGAAGTGTTGAAATTCGACTTCAAATTAGGAAGATAGACTTTGAAAATTTTCAATCAACACAAATTGACAATCGACCTCAATGGACTTCAATGGATGTTAATCGCGTATATCTGACAAAGTTAGATGCAAACACACTCAAATATATGAGAAATGTTGAAATTTGACTTCAAAGTAGGGAGATAGACTTTAAAAATTTTCAATCAACACAAAGTGACAGTCGACCTCAATGGGCTTCAATGGATGTTAATCGCCTATATCTGACAAAGTTAGATGCAAACTCACTCAAATATATAAGAAATGTTGAAATTCGACTTCAAGTTAGGAAGATAGACTTTGAAAATTTTCAATCAACACAAAGTGACAGTTGACTTCAATTGGCTTCAGTAGATGTTAATCGACGATATCTGACAAAGTTAGATGCAAACTCTCTCAAATATATAAGAAATGTTGAAATTCGACTTCAAATTAGGAAGATAGACTTTGAAATTTTCAATCAACACAAAGTGACAGTAGACCTCAATGGGCTTCAATGGAAGTTAATCGACGATATCTGACAAAGATAGATGCAAACTCTCTCAAATATATAAGAAATGTTGAAATTCGACTTCAAATTAGGAAGATAGACTTTGAAAATTTTCAATGAACACAAATTGACAATCGACCTCAATGGGCTTCAATGGATGTTAATCGCCTATATCTGACAAAGTTAGATGCAAACTCACTCAAATATATGAGAAATGTTGAAATTCGACTTCAAATTAGGAAGATAGACTTTGAAAATTTTCAATCAACACAAATTGACAATCGACCTCAATGGGCTTCAGTGGATGTTAATCGCCTATATCTGACAAAGTTAGATGCAAACTCTCTCAAATATATAAGAAATGTTGAAATTCGACTTCAAATTAGGAAGATAGACTTTAAAAATTTTCAATCAAAACAAAGTGACAGTTGACCTCAATGGACTTCAATGGATGTTAATCGACGATATCTGACAAAGTTAGATGCAAACTCTCTCGAATATATGAGAAATGTTGAAATTCGACTTCAAATTAGGAAGATAGACTTTGAAAATTTTCAATCAACACAAATTGACAATCGACCTCAATGGACTTCAATGGATGTTAATCGCGTATATCTGACAAAGTTAGATGCAAACACACTCAAATATATGAGAAATGTTGAAATTTGACTTCAAAGTAGGGAGATAGACTTTAAAAATTTTCAATCAACACAAAGTGACAGTCGACCTCAATGGGCTTCAATGGATGTTAATCGCCTATATCTGACAAAGTTAGATGCAAACTCACTCAAATATATAAGAAATGTTGAAATTCGACTTCAAATTAGGAAGATAGACTTTGAAAATTTTCAATCAACACAAAGTGACAGTTGACTTCAATTGGCTTCAGTAGATGTTAATCGACGATATCTGACAAAGTTAGATGCAAACTCTCTCAAATATATAAGAAATGTTGAAATTCGACTTGAAATTAGGAAGATAGACTTTGAAATTTTCAATCAACACAAAGTGACAGTAGACCTCAATGGGCTTCAATGGAAGTTAATCGACGATATCTGACAAAGATAGATGCAAACTCTCTCAAATATATAAGAAATGTTGAAATTCGACTTCAAATTAGGAAGATAGACTTTGAAAATTTTCAATGAACACAAATTGACAATCGACCTCAATGGGCTTCAATGGATGTTAATCGCCTATATCTGACAAAGTTAGATGCAAACTCACTCAAATATATGAGAAATGTTGAAATTCGACTTCAAATTAGGAAGATAGACTTTGAAAATTTTCAATCAACACAAAGTGACAGTCGACCTCAATTGGCTTCAGTAGATGTTAATCGACGATATCTGACAAAGTTAGATGCAAACTCTCTCGAATATATAAGGAATGTTGAAATTCGACTTCAAATTAGGAAGATAGACTTTGAAAATTTTCAATCAACACAAAGTGACAGTTGACCTCAATGGACTTCAATGGATGTTAATCGACGATATCTGACAAAGTTAGATGCAAACTCTCTCAAATATATAAGAAATGTTGAAATTCGACTTCAAATTAGGAAGATAGACTTTAAAATTTTCAATCAACACAAAGTGACAGTAGACCTCAATGGGCTTCAATGGAAGTTAATCGTTGATATCTGACAAAGATAGATGCAAACTCTCTCAAATATATAAGAAATGTTGAAATTCGACTTCAAATTAGGAAGATAGACTTTGAAAATTTTCAATCAACACAAATTGACAATCGACCTCAATGGGCTTCAGTGGATGTTAATCGCCTATATCTGACAAAGTTAGATGCAAACTCTCTCAAATATATAAGAAATGTTGAAATTCGACTTCAAATTAGGAAGATAGACTTTGAAAATTTTCAATCAACACAAAGTGACAGTCGACCTCAATGGACTTCAATGGATGTTAATCGACGATATCTGACAAAGTTAGATGCAAACTCTCTCAAATATATAAGAAATGTTGAAATTCGACTTCAAATTAGGAAGATAGACTTTGAAAATTTTCAATCAAAACAAAGTGACAGTTGACCTCAATGGACTTCAATGGATGTTAATCGACGATATCTGACAAAGTTAGATGCAAACTCTCTCGAATATATGAGAAATGTTGAAATTCGACTTCAAATTAGGAAGATAGACTTTGAAAATTTTCAATCAACACAAATTGACAATCGACCTCAATGGGCTTCAGTGGATGTTAATCGCCTATATCTGACAAAGTTAGATGCAAACTCTCTCAAATATATAAGAAATGTTGAAATTCGACTTCAAATTAGGAAGATAGACTTTGAAAATTTTCAATCAAAACAAAGTGACAGTTGACCTCAATGGACTTCAATGGATGTTAATCGACGATATCTGACAAAGTTAGATGCAAACTCTCTCGAATATATGAGAAATGTTGAAATTCGACTTCAAATTAGGAAGATAGACTTTGAAAATTTTCAATCAACACAAATTGACAATCGACCGCAATGGGCTTCAGTGGATGTTAATCGACGATATCTGACAAAGTTTGATGCAAACTCTCTCAAATATATAAGAAATGTTGAAAATCGACTTCAAATTAGGAAGATAGACTTTGAAAATTTTCAATCAACACAAAGTGACAGTCGACCTCAATGGGCTTCAATGGATGTTAATCGCCTATATCTGACAAAGTTAGATGCAAACACACTAAAATATATGAGAAATGTTGAAATTTGACTTCAAATTAGGGAGATAGACTTTAAAAATTTTCAATCAACACAAAGTGACAGTCGACCTCAATGGGCTTCAATGGATGTTAATCGCCTATATCTGACAAAGTTAGATGCAAACTCACTCAAATATATAAGAAATGTTGAAATTCGACTTCAAATTAGGAAGATAGACTTTGAAAATTTTCAATCAACACAAAGTGACAGTTGACTTTAATTGGCTTCAGTAGATGTTAATCGACGATATCTGACAAAGTTAGATGCAAACTCTCTCAAATATATAAGAAATGTTGAAATTCGACTTCAAATTAGGAAGATAGACTTTGAAATTTTCAATCAACACAAAGTGACAGTAGACCTCAATGGGCTTCAATGGAAGTTAATCGACGATATCTGACAAAGATAGATGCAAACTCTCTCAAATATATAAGAAATGTTGAAATTCGACTTCAAATTAGGAAGATAGACTTTGAAAATTTTCAATCAACACAAATTGACAATCGACCTCAATGGGCTTCAGTGGATGTTAATCGCCTATATCTGACAAAGTTAGATGCAAACTCTCTCAAATATATAAGAAATGTTGAAATTCGACTTCAAATTAGGAAGATAGACTTTAAAAATTTTCAATCAAAACAAAGTGACAGTTGACCTCAATGGACTTCAATGGATGTTAATCGACGATATCTGACAAAGTTAGATGCAAACTCTCTCGAATATATGAGAAATGTTGAAATTCGACTTCAAATTAGGAAGATAGACTTTGAAAATTTTCAATCAACACAAATTGACAATCGACCGCAATGGGCTTCAGTGGATGTTAATCGACGATATCTGACAAAGTTTGATGCAAACTCTCTCAAATATATAAGAAATGTTGAAAATCGACTTCAAATTAGGAAGATAGACTTTGAAAATTTTCAATCAACACAAAGTGACAGTCGACCTCAATGGGCTTCAATGGATGTTAATCGCCTATATCTGACAAAGTTAGATGCAAACACACTCAAATATATGAGAAATGTTGAAATTTGACTTCAAATTAGGGAGATAGACTTTAAAAATTTTCAATCAACACAAAGTGACAGTCGACCTCAATGGGCTTCAATGGATGTTAATCGCCTATATCTGACAAAGTTAGATGCAAACTCACTCAAATATATAAGAAATGTTGAAATTCGACTTCAAATTAGGAAGATAGACTTTGAAAATTTTCAATCAACACAAAGTGACAGTTGACTTCAATTGGCTTCAGTAGATGTTAATCGACGATATCTGACAAAGTTAGATGCAAACTCTCTCAAATATATAAGAAATGTTGAAATTCGACTTCAAATTAGGAAGATAGACTTTGAAATTTTCAATCAACACAAAGTGACAGTAGACCTCAATGGGCTTCAATGGAAGTTAATCGACGATATCTGACAAAGATAGATGCAAACTCTCTCAAATATATAAGAAATGTTGAAATTCGACTTCAAATTAGGAAGATAGACTTTGAAAATTTTCAATCAACACAAATTGACAATCGACCTCAATGGGCTTCAATGGATGTTAATCGCCTATATCTGACAAAGTTAGATGCAAACTCACTCAAATATATGAGAAATGTTGAAATTCGACTTCAAATTAGGAAGATAGACTTTGAAAATTTTCAATCAACACAAAGTGACAGTCGACCTCAATTGGCTTCAGTAGATGTTAATCGACGATATCTGACAAAGTTAGATGCAAACTCTCTCGAATATATAAGAAATGTTGAAATTCGACTTCAAATTAGGAAGATAGACTTTGAAAATTTTCAATCAACACAAAGTGACAGTTGACCTCAATGGACTTCAATGGATGTTAATCGACGATATCTGACAAAGTTAGATGCAAACTCTCTCAAATATATAAGAAATGTTGAAATTCGACTTCAAATTAGGAAGATAGACTTTGAAATTTTCAATCAACACAAAGTGACAGTAGACCTCAATGGGCTTCAATGGAAGTTAATCGACGATATCTGACAAAGATAGATGCAAACTCTCTCAAATATATAAGAAATGTTGAAATTCGACTTCAAATTAGGAAGATAGACTTTGAAAATTTTCAATCAACACAAATTGACAATCGACCGCAATGGGCTTCAGTGGATGTTAATCGCCTATATCTGACAAAGTTAGATGCAAACTCTCTCAAATATATAAGAAATGTTGAAATTCGACTTCAAATTAGGAAGATAGACTTTAAAAATTTTCAATCAAAACAAAGTGACAGTTGACCTCAATGGACTTCAATGGATGTTAATCGACGATATCTGACAAAGTTAGATGCAAACTCTCTCGAATATATGAGAAATGTTGAAATTCGACTTCAAATTAGGAAGATAGACTTTGAAAATTTTCAATCAACACAAATTGACAATCGACCTCAATGGGCTTCAGTGGATGTTAATCGACGATATCTGACAAAGTTTGATGCAAACCCTCTCAAATATATAAGAAATGTTGAAATTCGACTTCAAATTAGGAAGATAGACTTTGAAAATTTTCAATCAACACAAAGTGTCAGTTGACCTCAATGGACTTCAATGGATGTTAATCGCGTATATCTGACAAAGTTAGATGCAAACACACTCAAATATATGAGAAATGTTGAAATTTGACTTCAAATTAGGGAGATAGACTTTAAAAATTTTCAATCAACACAAAGTGACAGTCGACCTCAATGGGATTCAATGGATGTTAATCGCCTATATCTGACAAAGTTAGATGCAAACTCACTCAAATATATAAGAAATGTTGAAATTCGACTTCAAATTAGGAAGATAGACTTTGAAAATTTTCAATCAACACAAAGTCACAGTTGACTTCAATTGGCTTCAGTAGATGTTAATCGACGATATCTGACAAAGTTAGATGCAAACTCTCTCAAATATATAAGAAATGTTGAAATTCGACTTCAAATTAGGAAGATAGACTTTGAAATTTTCAATCAACACAAAGTGACAGTAGACCTCTATGGGCTTCAATGGAAGTTAATCGACGATATCTGACAAAGATAGATGCAAACTCACTCAAATATATGAGAAATGTTGAAATTCGACTTCAAATTAGGAAGATAGACTTTGAAAATTTTCAATCAACACAAAGTGACAGTCGACCTCAATGGGCTTCAATGGATGTTAATCGACGATATCTGACAAAGTTAGATGCAAACTCTCTCATATATATAAGAAATGTTGAAATTCGACTTCAAATTAGGAAGATAGACTTTGAAATTTTCAATCAACACAAAGTGACAGTAGACCTCAATGGGCTTCATTGGAAGTTAATCGACGATATCTGACAAAGATAGATGCAAACTCTCTCAAATATATAAGAAATGTTGAAATTCGACTTCAAATTAGGAAGATAGACTTTGAAAATTTTCAATCAACACAAATTGACAATCGACCTCAATGGGCTTCAGTGGATGTTAATCGCCTATATCTGACAAAGTTAGATGCAAACTCTCTCAAATATATAAGAAATGTTGAAATTCGACTTCAAATTAGGAAGATAGTCTTTGAAAATTTTTAATCAACACAAATTGACAATCGACCTCAATGGGCTTCAATGAATGTTAAACGCCTATATCTGACAAAGTTAGATGCAAACTCACTCAAATATATAAGAAATGTTGAAATTCGACTTCAAATTAGGAAGATAGACTTTGAAAATTTTCAATCAACACAAAGTGACAGTTGACCTCAATGGACTTCAATGGATGTTAATCGCCTATATCTGACAAAGTTAGATGCAAACTCACTCAAATATATGAGAAATGTTGAAATTCGACTTCAAATTAGGAAGATAGACTTTGAAAATTTTCAATCAACACAAAGTGACAGTCGACCTCAATTGGCTTCAGTAGATGTTAATCGACGATATCTGACAAAGTTAGATGCAAACTCTCTCGAATATATGAGAAATGTTGAAATTCGACTTCAAATTAGGAAGATAGACTTTGAAAATTTTCAATCAACACAAATTGACAATCGACCTCAATGGGCTTCAGTGGATGTTAATCGACGATATCTGACAAAGTTTGATGCAAACCCTCTCAAATATATAAGAAATGTTGAAATTCGACTTCAAATTAGGAAGATAGACTTTGAAAATTTTCAATCAACACAAAGTGTCAGTTGACCTCAATGGACTTCAATGGATGTTAATCGCGTATATCTGACAAAGTTAGATGCAAACACACTCAAATATATGAGAAATGTTGAAATTTGACTTCAAATTAGGGAGATAGACTTTAAAAATTTTCAATCAACACAAAGTGACAGTCGACCTCAATGGGATTCAATGGATGTTAATCGCCTATATCTGACAAAGTTAGATGCAAACTCACTCAAATATATAAGAAATGTTGAAATTCGACTTCAAATTAGGAAGATAGACTTTGAAAATTTTCAATCAACACAAAGTCACAGTTGACTTCAATTGGCTTCAGTAGATGTTAATCGACGATATCTGAAAAAGTTAGATGCAAACTCTCTCAAATATATAAGAAATGTTGAAATTCGACTTCAAATTAGGAAGATAGACTTTGAAATTTTCAATCAACACAAAGTGACAGTAGACCTCTATGGGCTTCAATGGAAGTTAATCGACGATATCTGACAAAGATAGATGCAAACTCACTCAAATATATGAGAAATGTTGAAATTCGACTTCAAATTAGGAAGATAGACTTTGAAATTTTCAATCAACACAAAGTGACAGTAGACCTCAATGGGCTTCATTGGAAGTTAATCGACGATATCTGACAAAGATAGATGCAAACTCTCTCAAATATATAAGAAATGTTGAAATTCGACTTCAAATTAGGAAGATAGACTTTGAAAATTTTCAATCAACACAAATTGACAATCGACCTCAATGGGCTTCAGTGGATGTTAATCGCCTATATCTGACAAAGTTAGATGCAAACTCTCTCAAATATATAAGAAATGTTGAAATTCGACTTCAAATTAGGAAGATAGTCTTTGAAAATTTTTAATCAACACAAATTGACAATCGACCTCAATGGGCTTCAATGGATGTTAAACGCCTATATCTGACAAAGTTAGATGCAAACTCACTCAAATATATAAGAAATGTTGAAATTCGACTTCAAATTAGGAAGATAGACTTTGAAAATTTTCAATCAACACAAAGTGACAGTTGACCTCAATGGACTTCAATGGATGTTAATCGCCTATATCTGACAAAGTTAGATGCAAACTCACTCAAATATATGAGAAATGTTAAAATTCGACTTCAAATTAGGAAGATAGACTTTGAAAATTTTCAATCAACACAAAGTGACAGTCGACCTCAATGGGCTTCAGTGGATGTTAATCGACGATATCTGACAAAGTTAGATGCGGACTCTCTCAAATATATAAGAAATGTTGAAATTCGACTTCAAATTAGGAAGATAGACTTTGAAATTTTCAATCAACACAAAGTGACAGTAGACCTCAATGGGCTTCAATGGATGTTAATCGACGATATCTGACAAAGATAGATGCAAACTCTCTCAAATATATAAGAAATGTTGAAATTCGACTTCAAATTAGGAAGATAGACTTTGAAAATTTTCAATCAACACAAATTGACAATCGACCTCAATGGGCTTCAATGGATGTTAATCGCCTATATCTGACAAAGTTAGATGCAAACTCACTCAAATATATAAGAAATGTTGAAATTCGACTTCAAATTAGGAAGATAGACTTTGAAAATTTTCAATCAACACAAAGTGACAGTTGACTTCAATTGGCTTCAGTAGATGTTAATCGACGATATCTGACAAAGTTAGATGCAAACTCTCTCAAATATATAAGAAATGTTGAAATTCGACTTCAAATTAGGAAGATAGACTTTGAAAATTTTCAATCAACACAAATTGACAATCGACCTCAATGGGCTTCAGTGGATGTTAATCGACGATATCTGACAAAGTTTGATGCAAACTCTCTCAAATATATAAGAAATGTTGAAATTCGACTTCAAATTAGGAAGATAGACTTTAAAAATTTTCAATCAACACAAAGTGACAGTTGACCTCAATGGACTTCAATGGATGTTAATCGACGATATCTGACAAAGATAGATGCAAACTCTCTCAAATATATAAGAAATGTTGAAATTCGACTTCAAATTAGGAAGATAGTCTTTGAAAATTTTTAATCAACACAAATTGACAATCGACCTCAATGGGCTTCAATGGATGTTAAACGCCTATATCTGACAAAGTTAGATGCAAACTCACTCAAATATATAAGAAATGTTGAAATTCGACTTCAAATTAGGAAGATAGACTTTGAAAATTTTCAATCAACACAAAGTGACAGTTGACTTCAATTGGCTTCAGTAGATGTTAATCGACGATATCTGACAAAGTTAGATGCAAACTCTCTCAAATATATAAGAAATGTTGAAATTCGACTTCAAATTAGGAAGATAGACTTTGAAAATTTTCAATCAACACAAATTGACAATCGACCTCAATGGGCTTCAGTGGATGTTAATCGACGATATCTGACAAAGTTTGATGCAAACTCTCTCAAATATATAAGAAATGTTGAAATTCGACTTCAAATTAGGAAGATAGACTTTAAAAATTTTCAATCAACACAAAGTGACAGTTGACCTCAATGGACTTCAATGGATGTTAATCGACGATATCTGACAAAGATAGATGCAAACTCTCTCAAATATATAAGAAATGTTGAAATTCGACTTCAAATTAGGAAGATAGTCTTTGAAAATTTTTAATCAACACAAATTGACAATCGACCTCAATGGGCTTCAATGGATGTTAAACGCCTATATCTGACAAAGTTAGATGCAAACTCACTCAAATATATAAGAAATGTTGAAATTCGACTTCAAATTAGGAAGATAGACTTTGAAAATTTTCAATCAACACAAAGTGACAGTTGACCTCAATGGACTTCAATGGATGTTAATCGCCTATATCTGACAAAGTTAGATGCAAACTCACTCAAATATATGAGAAATGTTAAAATTCGACTTCAAATTAGGAAGATAGACTTTGAAAATTTTCAATCAACACAAAGTGACAGTCGACCTCAATGGGCTTCAGTGGATGTTAATCGACGATATCTGACAAAGTTAGATGCGAACTCACTCAAATATATGAGAAATGTTGAAATTCGACTTCAAATTAGGAAGATAGACTTTGAAAATTTTCAATCAACACAAAGTGACAGTCGACCTCAATTGGCTTGAGTAGATGTTAATCGACGATATCTGACAAAGTTAGATGCAGACTCTCTCAAATATATAAGAAATGTTGAAATTCGACTTCAAATTAGGAAGATAGACTTTGAAAATTTTCAATCAACACAAAGTGACAGTTGACTTCAATTGGCTTCAGTAGATGTTAATCGACGATATCTGACAAAGTTAGATGCAAACTCTCTCAAATATATAAGAAATGTTGAAATTCGACTTCAAATTAGGAAGATAGACTTTGAAAATTTTCAATCAACACAAATTGACAATCGACCTCAATGGGCTTCAGTGGATGTTAATCGACGATATCTGACAAAGTTTGATGCAAACTCTCTCAAATATATAAGAAATGTTGAAATTCGACTTCAAATTAGGAAGATAGACTTTAAAAATTTTCAATCAACACAAAGTGACAGTTGACCTCAATGGACTTCAATGGATGTTAATCGCCTATATCTGACAAAGTTAGATGCAAACTCACTCAAATATATGAGAAATGTTGAAATTCGACTTCAAATTAGGAAGATAGACTTTGAAAATTTTCAATCAACACAAAGTGACAGTCGACCTCAATTGGCTTCAGTAGATGTTAATCGACGATATCTGACAAAGTTAGATGCAGACTCTCTCAAATATATAAGAAATGTTGAAATTCGACTTCAAATTAGGAAGATAGACTTTGAAATTTTCAATCAACACAAAGTGACAGTAGACCTCAATGGGCTTCAATGGATGTTAATCGACGATATCTGACAAAGATAGATGCAAACTCTCTCAAATATATAAGAAATGTTGAAATTCGACTTCAAATTAGGAAGATAGACTTTGAAAATTTTCAATCAACACAAATTGACAATCGACCTCAATGGGCTTCAATGGATGTTAATCGCCTATATCTGACAAAGTTAGATGCAAACTCACTCAAATATATAAGAAATGTTGAAATTCGACTTCAAATTAGGAAGATAGACTTGAAAATTTTCAATCAACACAAATTGACAATCGACCTCAATGGGCTTCAATGGATGTTAATCGCCTATATCTGACAAAGTTAGATGCAAACTCACTCAAATATATAAGAAATGTTGAAATTCGACTTCAAATTAGGAAGATAGACTTTGAAATTTTCAATCAACACAAAGTGACAGTAGACCTCAATGGGCTTCAATGGAAGTTAATCGACGATATCTGACAAAGATAGATGCAAACTCTTTCAAATATATAAGAAATGTTGAAATTCGACTTCAAATTAGGAAGATAGACTTTGAAAATTTTCAATCAACACAAATTGACAATCGACCTCAATGGGTTTCAATGGATGTTAATCGCCTATATCTGACAAAGTTAGATGCAAACTCACTCAAATATATGAGAAATGTTGAAATTCGACTTCAAATTAGGAAGATATACTTTGAAAATTTTCAATCAACACAAAGTGACAGTCGACCTCAATGGGCTCCAGTAGATGTTAATCGACGATATCTGACAAAGTTAGATGCAAACTCTCTCGAATATATAAGAAATGTTGAAATTCGACTTCAAATTAGGAAGATAGACTTTGAAAATTTTCAATCAACACAAAGTGACAGTTGACCTCAATGGACTTCAATGGATGTTAATCGACGATATCTGACAAAGTTAAATGCAAACTCTTTCAAATATATAAGAAATGTTGAAATTCGACTTCAAATTAGGAAGATAGACTTTGAAAATTTTCAATCAACACAAAGTGACAGTTGACCTCAATGGACTTCAATGGATGTTAATCGACGATATCTGACAAAGTTAGATGGAAACTCTCTCAAATATATAAGAAATGTTGAAATTCGACTTCAAATTAGGAAGATAGACTTTGAAATTTTCAATCAACACAAAGTGACAGTAGACCTCAATGGGCTTCAATGGAAGTTAATCGACGATATCTGACAAAGATAGATGCAAACTCTCTCGAATATATGAGAAATGTTGAAATTCGACTTCAAATTAGGAAGATAGACTTTGAAAATTTTCAATCAACACAAATTGACAATCGACCTCAATGGGCTTCAGTGGATGTTAATCGACGATATCTGACAAAGTTTGATGCAAACTCTCTCAAATATATAAGAAATGTTGAAATTCGACTTCAAATTAGGAAGATAGACTTTAAAAATTTTCAATCAACACAAAGTGACAGTTGACCTCAATGGACTTCAATGGATGTTAATCGCCTATATCTGACAAAGTTAGATGCAAACTCACTCAAATATATGAGAAATGTTGAAATTCGACTTCAAATAAGGAAGATAGACTTTGAAAATTTTCAATCAACGCAAAGTGACAGTCGACCTCAATGGGCTTCAGCGGATGTTAATCGACGATATCTGACAAAGTTTGATGCAAACTCTCTCAAATATATAAGAAATGTTGAAATTCGACTTCAAATTAGGAAGATAGACTTTAAAAATTTTCAATCAACACAAAGTGACAGTTGACCTCAATGGACTTCAATGGATGTTAATCGCCTATATCTGACAAAGTTAGATGCAAACTCACTCAAATATATGAGAAATGTTGAAATTCGACTTCAAATTAGGAAGATAGACTTTGAAAATTTTCAATCAACACAAAGTGACAGTCGACCTCAATGGGCTTCAGCGGATGTTAATCGACGATATCTGACAAAGTTTGATGCAAACTCTCTCAAATATATAAGAAATGTTGAAATTCGACTTCAAATTAGGAAGATAGACTTTAAAAATTTTCAATCAAAACAAAGTGACAGTTGACCTCAATGGACTTCAATGGATGTTAATCGACGATATCTGACAAAGTTAGATGCAAACTCTCTCGAATATATGAGAAATGTTGAAATCGACTTCAAATTAGGAAGATAGACTTTGAAAATTTTCAATCAACACAAATTGACAATCGACCTCAATGTGCTTCAGCGGATGTTAATCGACGATATCTGACAAAGTTTGATGCAAACTCTCTCAAATATATAAGAAATGTTGAAATTCGACTTCAAATTAGGAAGATAGACTTTGAAAATTTTCAATCAACACAAATTGACAATCGACCTCAATGGGCTTCAGTGGATGTTAATCGCCTATATCTGACAAAGTTAGATGCAAACTCACTCAAATATATGAGAAATGTTGAAATTCGACTTCAAATTAGGAAGATAGACTTTGAAAATTTTCAATCAACACAAAGTGACAGTCGACCTCAATTGGCTTCAGTAGATGTTAATCGACGATATCTGACAAAGTTAGATGCAGACTCTCTCAAATATATAAGAAATGTTGAAATTCGACTTCAAATTAGGAAGATAGACTTTGAAATTTTCAATCAACACAAAGTGACAGTAGACCTCAATGGGCTTCAATGGATGTTAATCGACGATATCTGACAAAGATAGATGCAAACTCTCTCAAATATATAAGAAATGTTGAAATTCGACTTCAAATTAGGAAGATAGACTTTGAAAATTTTCAATCAACACAAATTGACAATCGACCTCAATGGGCTTCAATGGATGTTAATCGCCTATATCTGACAAAGTTAGATGCAAACTCACTCAAATATATAAGAAATGTTGAAATTCGACTTCAAATTAGGAAGATAGACTTTGAAAATTTTCAATCAACACAAAGTGACAGTTGACTTCAATTGGCTTCAGTAGATGTTAATCGACGATATCTGACAAAGTTAGATGCAAACTCTCTCAAATATATAAGAAATGTTGAAATTCGACTTCAAATTAGGAAGATAGACTTTGAAAATTTTCAATCAACACAAATTGACAATCGACCTCAATGGGCTTCAGTGGATGTTAATCGACGATATCTGACAAAGTTTGATGCAAACTCTCTCAAATATATAAGAAATGTTGAAATTCGACTTCAAATTAGGAAGATAGACTTTAAAAATTTTCAATCAACACAAAGTGACAGTTGACCTCAATGGACTTCAATGGATGTTAATCGACGATATCTGACAAAGATAGATGCAAACTCTCTCAAATATATAAGAAATGTTGAAATTCGACTTCAAATTAGGAAGATAGTCTTTGAAAATTTTTAATCAACACAAATTGACAATCGACCTCAATGGGCTTCAATGGATGTTAAACGCCTATATCTGACAAAGTTAGATGCAAACTCACTCAAATATATAAGAAATGTTGAAATTCGACTTCAAATTAGGAAGATAGACTTTGAAAATTTTCAATCAACACAAAGTGACAGTTGACTTCAATTGGCTTCAGTAGATGTTAATCGACGATATCTGACAAAGTTAGATGCAAACTCTCTCAAATATATAAGAAATGTTGAAATTCGACTTCAAATTAGGAAGATAGACTTTGAAAATTTTCAATCAACACAAATTGACAATCGACCTCAATGGGCTTCAGTGGATGTTAATCGACGATATCTGACAAAGTTTGATGCAAACTCTCTCAAATATATAAGAAATGTTGAAATTCGACTTCAAATTAGGAAGATAGACTTTAAAAATTTTCAATCAACACAAAGTGACAGTTGACCTCAATGGACTTCAATGGATGTTAATCGACGATATCTGACAAAGATAGATGCAAACTCTCTCAAATATATAAGAAATGTTGAAATTCGACTTCAAATTAGGAAGATAGTCTTTGAAAATTTTTAATCAACACAAATTGACAATCGACCTCAATGGGCTTCAATGGATGTTAAACGCCTATATCTGACAAAGTTAGATGCAAACTCACTCAAATATATAAGAAATGTTGAAATTCGACTTCAAATTAGGAAGATAGACTTTGAAAATTTTCAATCAACACAAAGTGACAGTTGACCTCAATGGACTTCAATGGATGTTAATCGCCTATATCTGACAAAGTTAGATGCAAACTCACTCAAATATATGAGAAATGTTAAAATTCGACTTCAAATTAGGAAGATAGACTTTGAAAATTTTCAATCAACACAAAGTGACAGTCGACCTCAATGGGCTTCAGTGGATGTTAATCGACGATATCTGACAAAGTTAGATGCGAACTCACTCAAATATATGAGAAATGTTGAAATTCGACTTCAAATTAGGAAGATAGACTTTGAAAATTTTCAATCAACACAAAGTGACAGTCGACCTCAATTGGCTTGAGTAGATGTTAATCGACGATATCTGACAAAGTTAGATGCAGACTCTCTCAAATATATAAGAAATGTTGAAATTCGACTTCAAATTAGGAAGATAGACTTTGAAAATTTTCAATCAACACAAAGTGACAGTTGACTTCAATTGGCTTCAGTAGATGTTAATCGACGATATCTGACAAAGTTAGATGCAAACTCTCTCAAATATATAAGAAATGTTGAAATTCGACTTCAAATTAGGAAGATAGACTTTGAAAATTTTCAATCAACACAAATTGACAATCGACCTCAATGGGCTTCAGTGGATGTTAATCGACGATATCTGACAAAGTTTGATGCAAACTCTCTCAAATATATAAGAAATGTTGAAATTCGACTTCAAATTAGGAAGATAGACTTTAAAAATTTTCAATCAACACAAAGTGACAGTTGACCTCAATGGACTTCAATGGATGTTAATCGCCTATATCTGACAAAGTTAGATGCAAACTCACTCAAATATATGAGAAATGTTGAAATTCGACTTCAAATTAGGAAGATAGACTTTGAAAATTTTCAATCAACACAAAGTGACAGTCGACCTCAATTGGCTTCAGTAGATGTTAATCGACGATATCTGACAAAGTTAGATGCAGACTCTCTCAAATATATAAGAAATGTTGAAATTCGACTTCAAATTAGGAAGATAGACTTTGAAATTTTCAATCAACACAAAGTGACAGTAGACCTCAATGGGCTTCAATGGATGTTAATCGACGATATCTGACAAAGATAGATGCAAACTCTCTCAAATATATAAGAAATGTTGAAATTCGACTTCAAATTAGGAAGATAGACTTTGAAAATTTTCAATCAACACAAATTGACAATCGACCTCAATGGGCTTCAATGGATGTTAATCGCCTATATCTGACAAAGTTAGATGCAAACTCACTCAAATATATAAGAAATGTTGAAATTCGACTTCAAATTAGGAAGATAGACTTGAAAATTTTCAATCAACACAAATTGACAATCGACCTCAATGGGCTTCAATGGATGTTAATCGCCTATATCTGACAAAGTTAGATGCAAACTCACTCAAATATATAAGAAATGTTGAAATTCGACTTCAAATTAGGAAGATAGACTTTGAAATTTTCAATCAACACAAAGTGACAGTAGACCTCAATGGGCTTCAATGGAAGTTAATCGACGATATCTGACAAAGATAGATGCAAACTCTTTCAAATATATAAGAAATGTTGAAATTCGACTTCAAATTAGGAAGATAGACTTTGAAAATTTTCAATCAACACAAATTGACAATCGACCTCAATGGGTTTCAATGGATGTTAATCGCCTATATCTGACAAAGTTAGATGCAAACTCACTCAAATATATGAGAAATGTTGAAATTCGACTTCAAATTAGGAAGATATACTTTGAAAATTTTCAATCAACACAAAGTGACAGTCGACCTCAATGGGCTCCAGTAGATGTTAATCGACGATATCTGACAAAGTTAGATGCAAACTCTCTCGAATATATAAGAAATGTTGAAATTCGACTTCAAATTAGGAAGATAGACTTTGAAAATTTTCAATCAACACAAAGTGACAGTTGACCTCAATGGACTTCAATGGATGTTAATCGACGATATCTGACAAAGTTAAATGCAAACTCTTTCAAATATATAAGAAATGTTGAAATTCGACTTCAAATTAGGAAGATAGACTTTGAAAATTTTCAATCAACACAAAGTGACAGTTGACCTCAATGGACTTCAATGGATGTTAATCGACGATATCTGACAAAGTTAGATGGAAACTCTCTCAAATATATAAGAAATGTTGAAATTCGACTTCAAATTAGGAAGATAGACTTTGAAATTTTCAATCAACACAAAGTGACAGTAGACCTCAATGGGCTTCAATGGAAGTTAATCGACGATATCTGACAAAGATAGATGCAAACTCTCTCGAATATATGAGAAATGTTGAAATTCGACTTCAAATTAGGAAGATAGACTTTGAAAATTTTCAATCAACACAAATTGACAATCGACCTCAATGGGCTTCAGTGGATGTTAATCGACGATATCTGACAAAGTTTGATGCAAACTCTCTCAAATATATAAGAAATGTTGAAATTCGACTTCAAATTAGGAAGATAGACTTTAAAAATTTTCAATCAACACAAAGTGACAGTTGACCTCAATGGACTTCAATGGATGTTAATCGCCTATATCTGACAAAGTTAGATGCAAACTCACTCAAATATATGAGAAATGTTGAAATTCGACTTCAAATAAGGAAGATAGACTTTGAAAATTTTCAATCAACGCAAAGTGACAGTCGACCTCAATGGGCTTCAGCGGATGTTAATCGACGATATCTGACAAAGTTTGATGCAAACTCTCTCAAATATATAAGAAATGTTGAAATTCGACTTCAAATTAGGAAGATAGACTTTAAAAATTTTCAATCAACACAAAGTGACAGTTGACCTCAATGGACTTCAATGGATGTTAATCGCCTATATCTGACAAAGTTAGATGCAAACTCACTCAAATATATGAGAAATGTTGAAATTCGACTTCAAATTAGGAAGATAGACTTTGAAAATTTTCAATCAACACAAAGTGACAGTCGACCTCAATGGGCTTCAGCGGATGTTAATCGACGATATCTGACAAAGTTTGATGCAAACTCTCTCAAATATATAAGAAATGTTGAAATTCGACTTCAAATTAGGAAGATAGACTTTAAAAATTTTCAATCAAAACAAAGTGACAGTTGACCTCAATGGACTTCAATGGATGTTAATCGACGATATCTGACAAAGTTAGATGCAAACTCTCTCGAATATATGAGAAATGTTGAAATCGACTTCAAATTAGGAAGATAGACTTTGAAAATTTTCAATCAACACAAATTGACAATCGACCTCAATGTGCTTCAGTGGATGTTAATCGACGATATCTGACAAAGTTAGATGCAAACACACTCAAATATATGAGAAATGTTGAAATTCGACTTCAAATTAGGAAGATAGACTTTGAAAATTTTCAATCAACACAAAGTGACAGTCGACCTCAATGGGCTTCAGCGGATGTTAATCGACGATATCTGACAAAGTTTGATGCAAACTCTCTCAAATATATAAGAAATGTTGAAATTCGACTTCAAATTAGGAAGATAGACTTTAAAAATTTTCAATCAACACAAAGTGACAGTTGACCTCAATGGACTTCAATGGATGTTAATCGCCTATATCTGACAAAGTTAGATGCAAACTCACTCAAATATATGAGAAATGTTGAAATTCGACCTCAAATTAGGAAGATAGACTTTGAAAATTTTCAATCAACACAAAGTGACAGTCGACCTCAATGGGCTTCAGCGGATGTTAATCGACGATATCTGACAAAGTTTGATGCAAACTCTCTCAAATATATAAGAAATGTTGAAATTCGACTTCAAATTAGGAAGATAGACTTTAAAAATTTTCAATCAAAACAAAGTGACAGTTGACCTCAATGGACTTCAATGGATGTTAATCGACGATATCTGACAAAGTTAGATGCAAACTCTCTCGAATATATGAGAAATGTTGAAATCGACTTCAAATTAGGAAGATAGACTTTGAAAATTTTCAATCAACACAAATTGACAATCGACCTCAATGGGCTTCAGTGGATGTTAATCGACGATATCTGACAAAGTTAGATGCAAACACACTCAAATATATGAGAAATGTTGAAATTTGACTTCGAATTAGGGAGATAGACTTTAAAAATTTTCAATCAACACAAAGTGACAGTCGACCTCAATGGGCTTCAATGGATGTTAATCGCCTATATCTGACAAAGTTAGATGCAAACTCACTCAAATATATGGGAAATGTTGAAATTCGACTTCAAATTAGGAAGATAGACTTTGAAAATTTTCAATCAACACAAATTGACAATCGACCTCAATGGGCTTCAATGGATGTTAATCGCCTATATCTGACAAAGTTAGATGCAAACTCACTCAAATATATGAGAAATGTTGAAATTCGACTTCAAATTAGGAAGATAGACTTTGAATATTTTCAATCAACACAAATTGACAATCGACCTCAATGGGCTTCAGTGGATGTCAATCGACGATATCTGACAAAGTTAGATGCAAACACACTCAAATATATGAGAAATGTTGAAATTTGACTTCGAATTAGGGAGATAGACTTTAAAAATTTTCAATCAACACAAAGTGACAGTCGACCTCAATGGGCTTCAATGGATGTTAATCGCCTATATCTGGCAAAGTTAGATGCAAACTCACTCAAATATATGGGAAATGTTGAAATTCGACTTCAAATTAGGAAGATAGACTTTGAAAATTTTCAATCAACACAAATTGACAATCGACCTCAATGGGCTTCAATGGATGTTAATCGACGATATCTGACAAAGTTAGATGCAAACACACTCAAATATATGAGAAATGTTGAAATTTGACTTCGAATTAGGGAGATAGACTTTAAAAATTTTCAATCAACACAAAGTGACATTCGACCTCAATGGGCTTCAATGGATGTTAATCGCCTATATCTGACAAAGTTAGATGCAAACTCACTCAAATATATGGGAAATGTTGAAATTCGACTTCAAATTTGGAAGATAGACTTTGAAAATTTTCAATCAACACAAATTGACAATCGACCTCAATGGGCTTCAATGGATGTTAATCGCCTATATCTGACAAAGTTAGATGCAAACTCACTCAAATTTATAAGAAATGTTGAAATTCGACTTCAAATTAGGAAGATAGACTTTGAAAATTTTCAATCAACACAAAGTGACAGTCGACCTCAATTGGCTTCAGTAGATGTTAATCGACGATATCTGACAAAGTTAGATGCAAACTCTCTCAAATATATAAGAAATGTTGAAATTCGACTTCAAATTAGGAAGATAGACTTTGAAAATTTTTAATCAACACAAATTGACAATCGACCTCAATGGGCTTCAATGGATGTTAATCGCCTATATCTGACAAAGTTAGATGCAAACGCACTCAAATATATAAGAAATGTTGAAATTCGACTTCAAATTAGGAAGATAGACTTTGAAAATTTTCAATCAACACAAATTGACAATCGACCTCAATGGGCTTCAATGGATGTTAATCGCCTATATCTGACAAACTTAGATGCAAACTCACTCAAATATATGAGAAATGTTGAAATTCGACTTCAAATTAGGAAGATAGACTTTAAAAATTTTCAATCAACACAAAGTGTCAGTTGACCTCAATGGACTTCAATGGATGTTAATCGCGTATATCTGACAAAGTTAGATGCAAACACACTCAAATATATGAGAAATGTTGAAATTTGACTTCAAATTAGGGAGATAGACTTTAAAAATTTTCAATCAACACAAAGTGACAGTCGACCTCAATGGGCTTCAATGGATGTTAATCGCCTATATCTGACAAAGTTAGATGCAAACTCACTCAAATATATGAGAAATGTTGAAATTCGACTTCAAATTAGGAAGATAGACTTTGAAAATTTTCAATCAACACAAAGTGACAGTTGACCTCAATTGGCTTCAGTAAATGTTAATCCACGATATCTGACAAAGTTAGATGCAAACTCTCTCAAATATATAAGAAATGTTGAAATTCGACTTCAAATTAGGAAGATAGACTTTGAAATTTTCAATCAACACAAAGTGACAGTAGACCTCAATGGGCTTCAATGGAAGTTAATCGACGATATCTGACAAAGATAGATGCAAACTCTCTCAAATATATAAGAAATGTTGAAATTCAACTTCAAATTAGGAAGATAGACTTTGAAAATTTTCAATCAACACAAATTGACAATTGACCTCAATGGGCTTCAATGGATGTTAATCGCCTATATCTGACAAAGTTAGATGCAAACTCACTCAAATATATGAGAAATGTTGAAATTCGACTTCAAATTAGGAAGATAGACTTTGAAAATTTTCAATCAACACAAAGTGACAGTCGACGTCAATTGGCTTCAGTAGATGTTAATCGACGATATCTGACAAAGTTAGATGCAAACTCTCTCAAATATATAAGAAATGTTGAAATTCGACTTCAAATTAGGAAGATAGACTTTGAAAATTTTCAATCAACACAAAGTGACAGTCGACCTCAATTGTCTTCAGTAGATGTTAATCGATGATATCTGACAAAGTTAGATGCAAACTCTCTCAAATATATAAGAAATGTTGAAATTCGACTTCAAATTAGGAAGATAGATTTTGAAAATTTTCAATCAACACAAATTGACAATCGACCTCAATGGGCTTCAATGGATGTTAATCGCCTATATCTGACAAAGTTAGATGCAAACTCACTCAAATATATGAGAAATGTTGAAATTCGACTTCAAATTAGGAAGATAGACTTTAAAAATTTTCAATCAACACAAAGTGTCAGTTGACCTCAATGGACTTCAATGGATGTTAATCGCGTATATCTGACAAAGTTAGATGCAAACACACTCAAATATATGAGAAATGTTGAAATTCGACTTCAAATTAGGAAGATAGACTTTGAAAATTTTCAATCAACACAAAGTGACAGTCGACCTCAATTGGCTTCAGTAGATGTTAATCGACGATATCTGACAAAGTTAGATGCAAACTCTCTCAAATATATAAGAAATGTTGAAATTCGACTTCAAATTAGGAAGATAGACTTTGAAAATTTTTAATCAACACAAATTGACAATCGACCTCAATGGGCTTCAATGGATGTTAATCGCCTATATCTGACAAAGTTAGATGCAAACGCACTCAAATATATAAGAAATGTTGAAATTCGACTTCAAATTAGGAAGATAGACTTTGAAAATTTTCAATCAACACAAATTGACAATCGACCTCAATGGGCTTCAATGGATGTTAATCGCCTATATCTGACAAACTTAGATGCAAACTCACTCAAATATATGAGAAATGTTGAAATTCGACTTCAAATTAGGAAGATAGACTTTAAAAATTTTCAATCAACACAAAGTGTCAGTTGACCTCAATGGACTTCAATGGATGTTAATCGCGTATATCTGACAAAGTTAGATGCAAACACACTCAAATATATGAGAAATGTTGAAATTTGACTTCAAATTAGGGAGATAGACTTTAAAAATTTTCAATCAACACAAAGTGACAGTCGACCTCAATGGGCTTCAATGGATGTTAATCGCCTATATCTGACAAAGTTAGATGCAAACTCACTCAAATATATGAGAAATGTTGAAATTCGACTTCAAATTAGGAAGATAGACTTTGAAAATTTTCAATCAACACAAAGTGACAGTTGACCTCAATTGGCTTCAGTAAATGTTAATCCACGATATCTGACAAAGTTAGATGCAAACTCTCTCAAATATATAAGAAATGTTGAAATTCGACTTCAAATTAGGAAGATAGACTTTGAAATTTTCAATCAACACAAAGTGACAGTAGACCTCAATGGGCTTCAATGGAAGTTAATCGACGATATCTGACAAAGATAGATGCAAACTCTCTCAAATATATAAGAAATGTTGAAATTCAACTTCAAATTAGGAAGATAGACTTTGAAAATTTTCAATCAACACAAATTGACAATTGACCTCAATGGGCTTCAATGGATGTTAATCGCCTATATCTGACAAAGTTAGATGCAAACTCACTCAAATATATGAGAAATGTTGAAATTCGACTTCAAATTAGGAAGATAGACTTTGAAAATTTTCAATCAACACAAAGTGACAGTCGACGTCAATTGGCTTCAGTAGATGTTAATCGACGATATCTGACAAAGTTAGATGCAAACTCTCTCAAATATATAAGAAATGTTGAAATTCGACTTCAAATTAGGAAGATAGACTTTTAAAATTTTCAATCAACACAAAGTGACAGTCGACCTCAATTGTCTTCAGTAGATGTTAATCGATGATATCTGACAAAGTTAGATGCAAACTCTCTCAAATATATAAGAAATGTTGAAATTCGACTTCAAATTAGGAAGATAGATTTTGAAAATTTTCAATCAACACAAATTGACAATCGACCTCAATGGGCTTCAATGGATGTTAATCGCCTATATCTGACAAAGTTAGATGCAAACTCACTCAAATATATGAGAAATGTTGAAATTCGACTTCAAATTAGGAAGATAGACTTTAAAAATTTTCAATCAACACAAAGTGTCAGTTGACCTCAATGGACTTCAATGGATGTTAATCGCGTATATCTGACAAAGTTAGATGCAAACACACTCAAATATATGAGAAATGTTGAAATTCGACTTCAAATTAGGAAGATAGACTTTGAAAATTTTCAATCAACACAAAGTGACAGTCGACCTCAATTGGCTTCAGTAGATGTTAATCGACGATATCTGACAAAGTTAGATGCAAACTCTCTCAAATATATAAGAAATGTTGAAATTCGACTTCAAATTAGGAAGATAGACTTTGAAAATTTTCAATCAACACAAATTGACAATCGACCTCAATGGGCTTCAATGGATGTTAATCGCCGATATCTGACAAAGTTAGATGCAAACTCACTCAAATATATGAGGAATGTTGAAATTCGACTTCAAATTAGGAAGATAGACTTTAAAAATTTTCGATCAACACAAAGTGACAGTTGACCTCAATGGGCTTCAGTGGATGTTAATCGACGATATCTGACAAAGTTTGATGCAAACTCTCTCAAATATATAAGAAATGTTGAAATTCGACTTCAAATTGGGAAGATAGACTTTGAAAATTTTCAATCAACACAAAGTGACAGTTGACCTCAATGGACCTCAATGGATGTTAATCGCGTATATCTGACAAAGTTAGATGCAAACACACTCAAATATATGAGAAATGTTGAAATTCGACTTCAAATTAGGAAGATAGACTTTGAAAATTTTCAATCAACACAAATTGACAATCGACCTCAATGGGCTTCAATGGATGTTAATCGCCTATATCTGACAAAGTTAGATGCAAACTCACTCAAATATATGAGAAATGTTGAAATTCGACTTCGAATTAGGGAGATAGACTTGAAAATTTTCAATCAACACAAATTGACAATCGACCTCAATGGGCTTCAATGGATGTTAATCGCCTATATCTGACAAAGTTAGATGCAAACTCACTCAAATATATAAGAAATGTTGAAATTCGACTTCAAATTAGGAAGATAGACTTTGAAATTTTCAATCAACACAAAGTGACAGTAGACCTCAATGGGCTTCAATGGAAGTTAATCGACGATATCTGACAAAGATAGATGCAAACTCTTTCAAATATATAAGAAATGTTGAAATTCGACTTCAAATTAGGAAGATAGACTTTTAAAATTTTCAATCAACACAAAGTGACAGTTGACCTCAATGGGCTTCAATGGATGTTAATCGACGATATCTGACAAAGTTAGATGCGAACTCACTCAAATATATGAGAAATGTTGAAATTCGACTTCAAATTAGGAAGATAGACTTTGAAAATTTTCAATCAACACAAAGTGACAGTTGACCTCAATGGGCTTCAATGGATGTTAATCGCGTATATCTGACAAAGTTAGATGCAAACTCACTCAAATATATGAGAAATGTTGAAATTCGACTTCAAATTAGGAAGATAGACTTTGAAAATTTTCAATCAACACAAAGTGACAGTCGACCTCAATGGGCTCCAGTAGATGTTAATCGACGATATCTGACAAAGTTAGATGCAAACTCTCTCGAATATATAAGAAATGTTGAAATTCGACTTCAAATTAGGAAGAGAGACTTTGAAAATTTTCAATCAACACAAAGTGACAGTTGACCTCAATGGACTTCAATGGATGTTAATCGCCTATATCTGACAAAGTTAGATGCAAACTCTCTCAAATATATAAGAAATGTTGAAATTCGACTTCAAATTAGGAAGATAGACTTTGAAAATTTTCAATCAACACAAAGTGACAGTTGACCTCAATGGACTTCAATGGATGTTAATCGACGATATCTGACAAAGTTAGATGGAAACTCTCTCAAATATATAAGAAATGTTGAAATTCGACTTCAAATTAGGAAGATAGACTTTGAAATTTTCAATCAACACAAAGTGACAGTAGACCTCAATGGGCTTCAATGGAAGTTAATCGACGATATCTGACAAAGATAGATGCAAACTCTCTCGAATATATGAGAAATGTTGAAATTCGACTTCAAATTAGGAAGATAGACTTTGAAAATTTTCAATCAACACAAATTGACAATCGACCTCAATGGGCTTCAGTGGATGTTAATCGACGATATCTGACAAAGTTTGATGCAAACTCTCTCAAATATATAAGAAATGTTGAAATTCGACTTCAAATTAGGAAGATAGACTTTAAAAATTTTCAATCAACACAAAGTGACAGTTGACCTCAATGGACTTCAATGGATGTTAATCGCCTATATCTGACAAAGTTAGATGCAAACTCACTCAAATATATGAGAAATGTTGAAATTCGACTTCAAATAAGGAAGATAGACTTTGAAAATTTTCAATCAACACAAAGTGACAGTCGACCTCAATGGGCTTCAGCGGATGTTAATCGACGATATCTGACAAAGTTTGATGCAAACTCTCTCAAATATATAAGAAATGTTGAAATTCGACTTCAAATTAGGAAGATAGACTTTAAAAATTTTCAATCAACACAAAGTGACAGTTGACCTCAATGGACTTCAATGGATGTTAATCGCCTATATCTGACAAAGTTAGATGCAAACTCACTCAAATATATGAGAAATGTTGAAATTCGACTTCAAATTAGGAAGATAGACTTTGAAAATTTTCAAGCAACACAAAGTGACAGTCGACCTCAATGGGCTTCAGCGGATGTTAATCGACGATATCTGACAAAGTTTGATGCAAACTCTCTCAAATATATAAGAAATGTTGAAATTCGACTTCAAATTAGGAAGATAGACTTTAAAAATTTTCAATCAAAACAAAGTGAGAGTTGACCTCAATGGACTTCAATGGATGTTAATCGACGATATCTGACAAAGTTAGATGCAAACTCTCTCGAATATATGAGAAATGTTGAAATCGACTTCAAATTAGGAAGATAGACTTTGAAAATTTTCAATCAACACAAATTGACAATCGACCTCAATGGGCTTCAGTGGATGTTAATCGACGATATCTGACAAAGTTAGATGCAAACACACTCAAATATATGAGAAATGTTGAAATTCGACTTCAAATTAGGAAGATAGACTTTGAAAATTTTCAATCAACACAAAGTGACAGTCGACCTCAATGGGCTTCAGCGGATGTTAATCGACGATATCTGACAAAGTTTGATGCAAACTCTCTCAAATATATAAGAAATGTTGAAATTCGACTTCAAATTAGGAAGATAGACTTTAAAAATTTTCAATCAACACAAAGTGACAGTTGACCTCAATGGACTTCAATGGATGTTAATCGCCTATATCTGACAAAGTTAGATGCAAACTCACTCAAATATATGAGAAATGTTGAAATTCGACCTCAAATTAGGAAGATAGACTTTGAAAATTTTCAATCAACACAAAGTGACAGTCGACCTCAATGGGCTTCAGCGGATGTTAATCGACGATATCTGACAAAGTTTGATGCAAACTCTCTCAAATATATAAGAAATGTTGAAATTCGACTTCAAATTAGGAAGATAGACTTTAAAAATTTTCAATCATAACAAAGTGACAGTTGACCTCAATGGACTTCAATGGATGTTAATCGACGATATCTGACAAAGTTAGATGCAAACTCTCTCGAATATATGAGAAATGTTGAAATCGACTTCAAATTAGGAAGATAGACTTTGAAAATTTTCAATCAACACAAATTGACAATCGACCTCAATGGGCTTCAGTGGATGTTAATCGACGATATCTGACAAAGTTAGATGCAAACACACTCAAATATATGAGAAATGTTGAAATTTGACTTCGAATTAGGGAGATAGACTTTAAAAATTTTCAATCAACACAAAGTGACAGTCGACCTCAATGGGCTTCAATGGATGTTAATCGCCTATATCTGACAAAGTTAGATGCAAACTCACTCAAATATATGGGAAATGTTGAAATTCGACTTCAAATTAGGAAGATAGACTTTGAAAATTTTCAATCAACACAAATTGACAATCGACCTCAATGGGCTTCAATGGATGTTAATCGCCTATATCTGACAAAGTTAGATGCAAACTCACTCAAATATATGAGAAATGTTGAAATTCGACTTCAAATTAGGAAGATAGACTTTGAATATTTTCAATCAACACAAATTGACAATCGACCTCAATGGGCTTCAGTGGATGTCAATCGACGATATCTGACAAAGTTAGATGCAAACACACTCAAATATATGAGAAATGTTGAAATTTGACTTCGAATTAGGGAGATAGACTTTAAAAATTTTCAATCAACACAAAGTGACAGTCGACCTCAATGGGCTTCAATGGATGTTAATCGCCTATATCTGGCAAAGTTAGATGCAAACTCACTCAAATATATGGGAAATGTTGAAATTCGACTTCAAATTAGGAAGATAGACTTTGAAAATTTTCAATCAACACAAATTGACAATCGACCTCAATGGGCTTCAATGGATGTTAATCGACGATATCTGACAAAGTTAGATGCAAACACACTCAAATATATGAGAAATGTTGAAATTTGACTTCGAATTAGGGAGATAGACTTTAAAAATTTTCAATCAACACAAAGTGACAGTCGACCTCAATGGGCTTCAATGGATGTTAATCGCCTATATCTGACAAAGTTAGATGCAAACTCACTCAAATATATGGGAAATGTTGAAATTCGACTTCAAATTTGGAAGATAGACTTTGAAAATTTTCAATCAACACAAATTGACAATCGACCTCAATGGGCTTCAATGGATGTTAATCGCCTATATCTGACAAAGTTAGATGCAAACTCACTCAAATTTATAAGAAATGTTGAAATTCGACTTCAAATTAGGAAGATAGACTTTGAAAATTTTCAATCAACACAAAGTGACAGTCGACCTCAATTGGCTTCAGTAGATGTTAATCGACGATATCTGACAAAGTTAGATGCAAACTCTCTCAAATATATGAGAAATGTTGAAATTCGACTTCAAATTAGGAAGATAGACTTTGAAAATTTTCAATCAACACAAAGTGACAGTCGACCTCAATGGGCTTCAGCGGATGTTAATCGACGATATCTGACAAAGTTTGATGCAAACTCTCTCAAATATATAAGAAATGTTGAAATTCGACTTCAAATTAGGAAGATAGACTTTGAAAATTTTCAATCAACACAAATTGACAATCGACCTCAATGGGCTTCAGTGGATGTTAATCGACGATATCTGACAAAGTTAGATGCAAACACACTCAAATATATGAGAAATGTTGAAATTCGACTTCAAATTAGGAAGATAGACTTTGAAAATTTTCAATCAACACAAAGTGACAGTCGACCTCAATGGGCTTCAGCGGATGTTAATCGACGATATCTGACAAAGTTTGATGCAAACTCTCTCAAATATATAAGAAATGTTGAAATTCGACTTCAAATTAGGAAGATAGACTTTAAAAATTTTCAATCAACACAAAGTGACAGTTGACCTCAATGGACTTCAATGGATGTTAATCGCCTATATCTGACAAAGTTAGATGCAAACTCACTCAAATATATGAGAAATGTTGAAATTCGACCTCAAATTAGGAAGATAGACTTTGAAAATTTTCAATCAACACAAAGTGACAGTCGACCTCAATGGGCTTCAGCGGATGTTAATCGACGATATCTGACAAAGTTTGATGCAAACTCTCTCAAATATATAAGAAATGTTGAAATTCGACTTCAAATTAGGAAGATAGACTTTAAAAATTTTCAATCAAAACAAAGTGACAGTTGACCTCAATGGACTTCAATGGATGTTAATCGACGATATCTGACAAAGTTAGATGCAAACTCTCTCGAATATATGAGAAATGTTGAAATCGACTTCAAATTAGGAAGATAGACTTTGAAAATTTTCAATCAACACAAATTGACAATCGACCTCAATGGGCTTCAGTGGATGTTAATCGACGATATCTGACAAAGTTAGATGCAAACACACTCAAATATATGAGAAATGTTGAAATTTGACTTCGAATTAGGGAGATAGACTTTAAAAATTTTCAATCAACACAAAGTGACAGTCGACCTCAATGGGCTTCAATGGATGTTAATCGCCTATATCTGACAAAGTTAGATGCAAACTCACTCAAATATATGGGAAATGTTGAAATTCGACTTCAAATTAGGAAGATAGACTTTGAAAATTTTCAATCAACACAAATTGACAATCGACCTCAATGGGCTTCAATGGATGTTAATCGCCTATATCTGACAAAGTTAGATGCAAACTCACTCAAATATATGAGAAATGTTGAAATTCGACTTCAAATTAGGAAGATAGACTTTGAATATTTTCAATCAACACAAATTGACAATCGACCTCAATGGGCTTCAGTGGATGTCAATCGACGATATCTGACAAAGTTAGATGCAAACACACTCAAATATATGAGAAATGTTGAAATTTGACTTCGAATTAGGGAGATAGACTTTAAAAATTTTCAATCAACACAAAGTGACAGTCGACCTCAATGGGCTTCAATGGATGTTAATCGCCTATATCTGGCAAAGTTAGATGCAAACTCACTCAAATATATGGGAAATGTTGAAATTCGACTTCAAATTAGGAAGATAGACTTTGAAAATTTTCAATCAACACAAATTGACAATCGACCTCAATGGGCTTCAATGGATGTTAATCGACGATATCTGACAAAGTTAGATGCAAACACACTCAAATATATGAGAAATGTTGAAATTTGACTTCGAATTAGGGAGATAGACTTTAAAAATTTTCAATCAACACAAAGTGACAGTCGACCTCAATGGGCTTCAATGGATGTTAATCGCCTATATCTGACAAAGTTAGATGCAAACTCACTCAAATATATGGGAAATGTTGAAATTCGACTTCAAATTTGGAAGATAGACTTTGAAAATTTTCAATCAACACAAATTGACAATCGACCTCAATGGGCTTCAATGGATGTTAATCGCCTATATCTGACAAAGTTAGATGCAAACTCACTCAAATTTATAAGAAATGTTGAAATTCGACTTCAAATTAGGAAGATAGACTTTGAAAATTTTCAATCAACACAAAGTGACAGTCGACCTCAATTGGCTTCAGTAGATGTTAATCGACGATATCTGACAAAGTTAGATGCAAACTCTCTCAAATATATAAGAAATGTTGAAATTCGACTTCAAATTAGGAAGATAGACTTTGAAAATTTTTAATCAACACAAATTGACAATCGACCTCAATGGGCTTCAATGGATGTTAATCGCCTATATCTGACAAAGTTAGATGCAAACGCACTCAAATATATAAGAAATGTTGAAATTCGACTTCAAATTAGGAAGATAGACTTTGAAAATTTTCAATCAACACAAATTGACAATCGACCTCAATGGGCTTCAATGGATGTTAATCGCCTATATCTGACAAACTTAGATGCAAACTCACTCAAATATATGAGAAATGTTGAAATTCGACTTCAAATTAGGAAGATAGACTTTAAAAATTTTCAATCAACACAAAGTGTCAGTTGACCTCAATGGACTTCAATGGATGTTAATCGCCTATATCTGACAAAGTTAGATGCAAACACACTCAAATATATGAGAAATGTTGAAATTTGACTTCAAATTAGGGAGATAGACTTTAAAAATTTTCAATCAACACAAAGTGACAGTCGACCTCAATGGGCTTCAATGGATGTTAATCGCCTATATCTGACAAAGTTAGATGCAAACTCACTCAAATATATAAGAAATGTTGAAATTCGACTTCAAATTAGGAAGATAGACTTTGAAAATTTTCAATCAACACAAAGTGACAGTTGACCTCAATTGGCTTCAGTAAATGTTAATCCACGATATCTGACAAAGTTAGATGCAAACTCTCTCAAATATATAAGAAATGTTGAAATTCGACTTCAAATTAGGAAGATAGACTTTGAAAATTTTCAATCAACACAAAGTGACAGTCGACCTCAATTGTCTTCAGTAGATGTTAATCGATGATATCTGACAAAGTTAGATGCAAACTCTCTCAAATATATAAGAAATGTTGAAATTCGACTTCAAATTAGGAAGATAGACTTTGAAAATTTTCAATCAACACAAATTGACAATCGACCTCAATGGGCTTCAATGGATGTTAATCGCCTATATCTGACAAAGTTAGATGCAAATTCACTCAAATATATAAGAAATGTTGAAATTCGACTTCAAATTAGGAAGATAGATTTTGAAAATTTTCAATCAACACAAATTGACAATCGACCTCAATGGGCTTCAATGGATGTTAATCGCCTATATCTGACAAAGTTAGATGCAAACTCACTCAAATATATGAGAAATGTTGAAATTCGACTTCAAATTAGGAAGATAGACTTTAAAAATTTTCAATCAACACAAAGTGTCAGTTGACCTCAATGGACTTCAATGGATGTTAATCGCGTATATCTGACAAAGTTAGATGCAAACACACTCAAATATATGAGAAATGTTGAAATTCGACTTCAAATTAGGAAGATAGACTTTGAAAATTTTCAATCAACACAAAGTGACAGTCGACCTCAATGGGCTTCAGTAGATGTTAATCGACGATATCTGACAAAGTTAGATGCAAATTCACTCAAATATATAAGAAATGTTGAAATTCGACTTCAAATTAGGAAGATAGATTTTGAAAATTTTCAATCAACACAAATTGACAATCGACCTCAATGGGCTTCAATGGATGTTAATCGCCTATATCTGACAAAGTTAGATGCAAACTCACTCAAATATATGAGAAATGTTGAAATTCGACTTCAAATTAGGAAGATAGACTTTGAAAATTTTCAATCAACACAAAGTGACAGTCGACCTCAATTGTCTTCAGTAGATGTTAATCGATGATATCTGACAAAGTTAGATGCAAACTCTCTCAAATATATAAGAAATGTTGAAATTCGACTTCAAATTAGGAAGATAGACTTTGAAAATTTTCAATCAACACAAATTGACAATCGACCTCAATGGGCTTCAATGGATGTTAATCGCCTATATCTGACAAAGTTAGATGCAAATTCACTCAAATATATAAGAAATGTTGAAATTCGACTTCAAATTAGGAAGATAGATTTTGAAAATTTTCAATCAACACAAATTGACAATCGACCTCAATGGGCTTCAATGGATGTTAATCGCCTATATCTGACAAAGTTAGATGCAAACTCACTCAAATATATGAGAAATGTTGAAATTCGACTTCAAATTAGGAAGATAGACTTTAAAAATTTTCAATCAACACAAAGTGTCAGTTGACCTCAATGGACTTCAATGGATGTTAATCGCGTATATCTGACAAAGTTAGATGCAAACACACTCAAATATATGAGAAATGTTGAAATTCGACTTCAAATTAGGAAGATAGACTTTGAAAATTTTCAATCAACACAAAGTGACAGTCGACCTCAATTGGCTTCAGTAGATGTTAATCGACGATATCTGACAAAGTTAGATGCCAACTCTCTCAAATATATAAGAAATGTTGAAATTCGACTTCAAATTAGGAAGATAGACTTTGAAAATTTTCAATCAACACAAATTGACAATCGACCTCAATGGGCTTCAATGGATGTTAATCGCCTATATCTGACAAAGTTAGATGCAAACTCACTCAAATATATGAGGAATGTTGAAATTCGACTTCAAATTAGGAAGATAGACTTTAAAAATTTTCGATCAACACAAAGTGACAGTTGACCTCAATGGGCTTCAGTGGATGTTAATCGACGATATCTGACAAAGTTTGATGCAAACTCTCTCAAATATATAAGAAATGTTGAAATTCGACTTCAAATTAGGAAGATAGACTTTGAAAATTTTCAATCAACACAAAGTGACAGTTGACCTCAATGGACCTCAATGGATGTTAATCGCGTATATCTGACAAAGTTAGATGCAAACACACTCAAATATATGAGAAATGTTGAAATTCGACTTCAAATTAGGAAGATAGACTTTGAAAATTTTCAATCAACACAAATTGACAATCGACCTCAATGGGCTTCAATGGATGTTAATCGCCTATATCTGACAAAGTTAGATGCAAACTCACTCAAATATATGAGAAATGTTGAAATTCGACTTCGAATTAGGGAGATAGACTTTAAAAATTTTCAATCAACACAAAGTGACAGTTGACCTCAATGGACTTCAATGGATGTTAATCGCGTATATCTGACAAAGTTAGATGCAAACACACTCAAATATATGAGAAATGTTGAAATTTGACTTCGAATTAGGGAGATAGACTTTAAAAATTTTCAATCAACACAAAGTGACAGTTGACCTCAATGGACTTCAATGGATGTTAATCGCCTATATCTGACAAAGTTAGATGCAAACTCACTCAAATATATGAGAAATGTTGAAATTCGACTTCAAATTAGGAAGATAGACTTTGAAAATTTTCAATCAACACAAAGTGACAGTCGACCTCAATTGGCTTCAGTAGATGTTAATCGACGATATCTGAAAAAGATAGATGCAAACTCTCTCAAATATATAAGAAATGTTGAAATTCGACTTCAAATTAGGAAGATAGACTTTGAAAATTTTCAATCAAAACAAATTGACAATCGACCTCAATGGGCTTCAATGGATGTTAATCGCCTATATCTGACAAAGTTAGATGCAAACTCACTCAAATATATGAGAAATGTTGAAATTCGACTTCAAATTAGGAAGATAGACTTTGAAAATTTTCAATCAACACAAAGTGACAGTTGACCTCAATGGACCTCAATGGATGTTAATCGCGTATATCTGACAAAGTTAGATGCAAACACACTCAAATATATGAGAAATGTTGAAATTTGACTTCGAATTAGGGAGATAGACTTTAAAAATTTTCAATCAACACAAAGTGACAGTTGACCTCAATGGACTTCAATGGATGTTAATCGCCTATATCTGACAAAGTTAGATGCAAACACACTCAAATATATGAGAAATGTTGAAATTTGACTTCGAATTAGGAAGATAGACTTTAAAAATTTTCAATCAACACAAAGTGACAGTTGACCTCAATGGACTTAAATGGATGTTAATCGCCTATATCTGACAAAGTTAGATGCAAACTCACTCAAATATATGAGAAATGTTGAAATTCGACTTCAAATTAGGAAGATAGACTTTGAAAATTTTCAATCAACACAAAGTGACAGTCGACCTCAATTGGCTTCAGTAGATGTTAATCGACGATATCTGACAAAGTTAGATGCAAACTCTCTCAAATATATAAGAAATGTTGAAATTCGACTTCAAATTAGGAAGATAGACTTTGAAAATTTTCAATCAACACAAATTGACAATCGACCTCAATGGGCTTCAATGGATGTTAATCGCCTATATCTGACAAAGTTAGATGCAAACTCACTCAAATATATAAGAAAAGTTGAAATTCGACTTCAAATTAGGAAGATAGATTTTGAAAATTTTCAATCAACACAAATTGACAATCGACCTCAATGGGCTTCAATGGATGTTAATCGCCTATATCTGACAAAGTTAGATGCAAACTCACTCAAATATATGAGAAATGTTGAAATTCGACTTCAAATTAGGAAGATAGACTTTAAAAATTTTCAATCAACACGAAGTGTCAGTTGACCTCAATGGACTTCAATGGATGTTAATCGCGTATATCTGACAAAGTTAGATGCAAACACACTCAAATATATGAGAAAAGTTGAAATTCGACTTCAAATTAGGAAGATAGACTTTGAAAATTTTCAATCAACACAAAGTGACAGTCGACCTCAATTGGCTTCAGTAGATGTTAATCGACGATATCTGACAAAGTTAGATGCAAACTCTCTCAAATATATAAGAAATGTTGAAATTCGACTTCAAATTAGGAAGATAGACTTTGAAATTTTCAATCAACACAAAGTGACAGTAGACCTCAATGGGCTTCAATGGAAGTTAATCGACGATATCTGACAAAGATAGATGCAAACTCTCTCAAATATATAAGAAATGTTGAAATTCGACTTCAAATTAGGAAGATAGACTTTGAAAATTTTCAATCAACACAAAGTGACAGTCGACCTCAATGGACTTCAATGGATGTTAATCGCGTATATCTGACAAAGTTAGATGCAAACACACTCAAATATATGAGAAATGTTGAAATTCGACTTCAAATTAGGAAGATAGACTTTGAAAATTTTCAATCAACACAAAGTGACAGTCGACCTCAATTGGCTTCAGTAGATGTTAATCGACGATATCTGACAAAGTTAGATGCAAACTCTCTCAAATATATAAGAAATGTTGAAATTCGACTTCAAATTAGGAAGATAGACTTTGAAAATTTTCAATCAACACAAATTGACAATCGACCTCAATGGGCTTCAATGGATGTTAATCGCCTATATCTGACAAAGTTAGATGCAAACTCACTCAAATATATATGAAATGTTGAAATTCGACTTCAAATTAGGAAGATAGATTTTGAAAATTTTCAATCAACACAAATTGACAATCGACCTCAATGGGCTTCAATGGATGTTAATCGCCTATATCTGACAAAGTTAGATGCAAACTCACTCAAATATATGAGAAATGTTGAAATTCGACTTCAAATTAGGAAGATAGACTTTAAAAATTTTCAATCAACACGAAGTGTCAGTTGACCTCAATGGACTTCAATGGATGTTAATCGCGTATATCTGACAAAGTTAGATGCAAACACACTCAAATATATGAGAAATGTTGAAATTCGACTTCAAATTAGGAAGATAGACTTTGAAAATTTTCAATCAACACAAAGTGACAGTCGACCTCAATTGGCTTCAGTAGATGTTAATCGACGATATCTGACAAAGTTAGATGCAAACTCACTCAAATATATGAGAAATGTTGAAATTCGACTTCAAATTAGGAAGATAGACTTTAAAAATTTTCAATCAACACAAAGTGTCAGTTGACCTCAATGGACTTCAATGGATGTTAATCGACGATATCTGACAAAGTTAGATGCAAACACACTCAAATATATGAGAAATGTTGAAATTCGACTTCAAATTAGGAAGATAGACTTTGAAAATTTTCAATCAACACAAATTGACAATCGACCTCAATGGGCTTCAATGGATGTTAATCGCCTATATCTGACAAAGTTAGATGCAAACTCACTCAAATATATGAGAAATGTTGAAATTTGACTTCAAATTGGGGAGATAGACTTTAAAAATTTTCAATCAACACAAAGTGACAGTCGACCTCAATTGGCTTCAGTAGATGTTAATCGACGATATCTGACAAAGTTAGATGCAAACTCTCTCAAATATATAAGAAATGTTGAAATTCGACTTCAAATTAGGAAGATAGACTTTGAAAATTTTCAATCAACACAAAGTGACAGTTGACCTCAATTGGCTTCAGTAAATGTTAATCGACGATATCTGACAAAGTTAGATGCAAACTCTCTCAAATATATAAGAAATGTTGAAATTCGACTTCAAATTAGGAAGATAGACTTTGAAATTTTCAATCAACACAAAGTGACAGTAGACCTCAATGGGCTTCAATGGAAGTTAATCGACGATATCTGACAAAGATAGATGCAAACTCTCTCAAATATATGAGAAATGTTGAAATTCGACTTCAAATTAGGAAGATACACTTTGAAAATTTTCAATCAACACAAATTGACAATTGACCTCAATGGGCTTCAATGGATGTTAATCGCCTATATCTGACAAAGTTAGATGCAAACTCACTCAAATATATGAGAAATGTTGAAATTCGACTTCAAATTAGGAAGATAGACTTTGAAATTTTCAATCAACACAAAGTGACAGTAGACCTCAATGGGCTTCAATGGAAGTTAATCGACGATATCTGACAAAGATAGATGCAAACTCTCTCAAATATATAAGAAATGTTGAAATTCGACTTCAAATTAGGAAGATAGACTTTGAAAATTTTCAATCAACACAAATTGACAATTGACCTCAATGGGCTTCAATGGATGTTAATCGCCTATATCTGACAAAGTTAGATGCAAACTCACTCAAATATATGAGAAATGTTGAAATTCGACTTCAAATTAGGAAGATAGACTTTGAAAATTTTCAATCAACACAAAGTGACAGTCGACCTCAATTGGCTTCAGTAGATGTTAATCGACGATATCTGACAAAGTTAGATGCAAACTCTCTCAAATATATAAGAAATGTTGAAATTCGACTTCAAATTAGGAAGATAGACTTTGAAAATTTTCAATCAACACAAATTGACAATCGACCTCAATGGGCTTCAATGGATGTTAATCGCCTATATCTGACAAAGTTAGATGCAAACTCACTCAAATATATGAGGAATGTTGAAATTCGACTTCAAATTAGGAAGATAGACTTTAAAAATTTTCGATCAACACAAAGTGACAGTTGACCTCAATGGGCTTCAGTGGATGTTAATCGACGATATCTGACAAAGTTTGATGCAAACTCTCTCAAATATATAAGAAATGTTGAAATTCGACTTCAAATTAGGAAGATAGACTTTGAAAATTTTCAATCAACACAAAGTGACAGTTGACCTCAATGGACCTCAATGGATGTTAATCGCGTATATCTGACAAAGTTAGATGCAAACACACTCAAATATATGAGAAATGTTGAAATTCGACTTCAAATTAGGAAGATAGACTTTGAAAATTTTCAATCAACACAAATTGACAATCGACCTCAATGGGCTTCAATGGATGTTAATCGCCTATATCTGACAAAGTTAGATGCAAACTCACTCAAATATATGAGAAATGTTGAAATTCGACTTCGAATTAGGGAGATAGACTTTAAAAATTTTCAATCAACACAAAGTGACAGTTGACCTCAATGGACTTCAATGGATGTTAATCGCGTATATCTGACAAAGTTAGATGCAAACACACTCAAATATATGAGAAATGTTGAAATTTGACTTCGAATTAGGGAGATAGACTTTAAAAATTTTCAATCAACACAAAGTGACAGTTGACCTCAATGGACTTCAATGGATGTTAATCGCCTATATCTGACAAAGTTAGATGCAAACTCACTCAAATATATGAGAAATGTTGAAATTCGACTTCAAATTAGGAAGATAGACTTTGAAAATTTTCAATCAACACAAAGTGACAGTCGACCTCAATTGGCTTCAGTAGATGTTAATCGACGATATCTGACAAAGTTAGATGCAAACTCACTCAAATATATGAGAAATGTTGAAATTCGACTTCAAATTAGGAAGATAGACTTTGAAAATTTTCAATCAACACAAAGTGACAGTTGACCTCAATGGACCTCAATGGATGTTAATCGCGTATATCTGACAAAGTTAGATGCAAACACACTCAAATATATGAGAAATGTTGAAATTTGACTTCGAATTAGGGAGATAGACTTTAAAAATTTTCAATCAACACAAAGTGACAGTTGACCTCAATGGACTTCAATGGATGTTAATCGCCTATATCTGACAAAGTTAGATGCAAACACACTCAAATATATGAGAAATGTTGAAATTTGACTTCGAATTAGGAAGATAGACTTTAAAAATTTTCAATCAACACAAAGTGACAGTTGACCTCAATGGACTTCAATGGATGTTAATCGCCTATATCTGACAAAGTTAGATGAAACTCACTCAAATATATGAGAAATGTTGAAATTCGACTTCAAATTAGGAAGATAGACTTTGAAAATTTTCAATCAACACAAAGTGACAGTCGACCTCAATTGGCTTCAGTAGATGTTAATCGACGATATCTGACAAAGTTAGATGCAAACTCTCTCAAATATATAAGAAATGTTGAAATTCGACTTCAAATTAGGAAGATAGACTTTGAAAATTTTCAATCAACACAAATTGACAATCGACCTCAATGGGCTTCAATGGATGTTAATCGCCTATATCTGACAAAGTTAGATGCAAACTCACTCAAATATATAAGAAAAGTTGAAATTCGACTTCAAATTAGGAAGATAGATTTTGAAAATTTTCAATCAACACAAATTGACAATCGACCTCAATGGGCTTCAATGGATGTTAATCGCCTATATCTGACAAAGTTAGATGCAAACTCACTCAAATATATGAGAAATGTTGAAATTCGACTTCAAATTAGGAAGATAGACTTTAAAAATTTTCAATCAACACGAAGTGTCAGTTGACCTCAATGGACTTCAATGGATGTTAATCGCGTATATCTGACAAAGTTAGATGCAAACACACTCAAATATATGAGAAAAGTTGAAATTCGACTTCAAATTAGGAAGATAGACTTTGAAAATTTTCAATCAACACAAAGTGACAGTCGACCTCAATTGGCTTCAGTAGATGTTAATCGACGATATCTGACAAAGTTAGATGCAAACTCTCTCAAATATATAAGAAATGTTGAAATTCGACTTCAAATTAGGAAGATAGACTTTGAAATTTTCAATCAATACAAAGTGACAGTAGACCTCAATGGGCTTCAATGGAAGTTAATCGACGATATCTGACAAAGATAGATGCAAACTCTCTCAAATATATAAGAAATGTTGAAATTCGACTTCAAATTAGGAAGATAGACTTTGAAAATTTTCAATCAACACAAAGTGACAGTCGACCTCAATGGACTTCAATGGATGTTAATCGCGTATATCTGACAAAGTTAGATGCAAACACACTCAAATATATGAGAAATGTTGAAATTCGACTTCAAATTAGGAAGATAGACTTTGAAAATTTTCAATCAACACAAAGTGACAGTCGACCTCAATTGGCTTCAGTAGATGTTAATCGACGATATCTGACAAAGTTAGATGCAAACTCTCTCAAATATATAAGAAATGTTGAAATTCGACTTCAAATTAGGAAGATAGACTTTGAAAATTTTCAATCAACACAAATTGACAATCGACCTCAATGGGCTTCAATGGATGTTAATCGCCTATATCTGACAAAGTTAGATGCAAACTCACTCAAATATATAAGAAATGTTGAAATTCGACTTCAAATTAGGAAGATAGATTTTGAAAATTTTCAATCAACACAAATTGACAATCGACCTCAATGGGCTTCAATGGATGTTAATCGCCTATATCTGACAAAGTTAGATGCAATCTCACTCAAATATATGAGAAATGTTGAAATTCGACTTCAAATTAGGAAGATAGACTTTAAAAATTTTCAATCAACACGAAGTGTCAGTTGACCTCAATGGACTTCAATGGATGTTAATCGCGTATATCTGACAAAGTTAGATGCAAACACACTCAAATATATGAGAAATGTTGAAATTCGACTTCAAATTAGGAAGATAGACTTTGAAAATTTTCAATCAACACAAAGTGACAGTCGACCTCAATTGGCTTCAGTAGATGTTAATCGACGATATCTGACAAAGTTAGATGCAAACTCACTCAAATATATGAGAAATGTTGAAATTCGACTTCAAATTAGGAAGATAGACTTTAAAAATTTTCAATCAACACAAAGTGTCAGTTGACCTCAATGGACTTCAATGGATGTTAATCGACGATATCTGACAAAGTTAGATGCAAACACACTCAAATATATGAGAAATGTTGAAATTCGACTTCAAATTAGGAAGATAGACTTTGAAAATTTTCAATCAACACAAATTGACAATCGACCTCAATGGGCTTCAATGGATGTTAATCGCCTATATCTGACAAAGTTAGATGCAAACTCACTCAAATATATGAGAAATGTTGAAATTTGACTTCAAATTGGGGAGATAGACTTTAAAAATTTTCAATCAACACAAAGTGACAGTCGACCTCAATTGGCTTCAGTAGATGTTAATCGACGATATCTGACAAAGTTAGATGCAAACTCTCTCAAATATATAAGAAATGTTGAAATTCGACTTCAAATTAGGAAGATAGACTTTGAAAATTTTCAATCAACACAAAGTGACAGTTGACCTCAATTGGCTTCAGTAAATGTTAATCGACGATATCTGACAAAGTTAGATGCAAACTCTCTCAAATATATAAGAAATGTTGAAATTCGACTTCAAATTAGGAAGATAGACTTTGAAATTTTCAATCAACACAAAGTGACAGTAGACCTCAATGGGCTTCAATGGAAGTTAATCGACGATATCTGACAAAGATAGATGCAAACTCTCTCAAATATATAAGAAATGTTGAAATTCGACTTCAAATTAGGAAGATAGACTTTGAAAATTTTCAATCAACACAAATTGACAATCGACCTCAATGGGCTTCAATGGATGTTAATCGCCTATATCTGACAAAGTTAGATGCAAACTCACTCAAATATATAAGAAAAGTTGAAATTCGACTTCAAATTAGGAAGATAGATTTTGAAAATTTTCAATCAACACAAATTGACAATCGACCTCAATGGGCTTCAATGGATGTTAATCGCCTATATCTGACAAAGTTAGATGCAAACTCACTCAAATATATGAGAAATGTTGAAATTCGACTTCAAATTAGGAAGATAGACTTTAAAAATTTTCAATCAACACGAAGTGTCAGTTGACCTCAATGGACTTCAATGGATGTTAATCGCGTATATCTGACAAAGTTAGATGCAAACACACTCAAATATATGAGAAAAGTTGAAATTCGACTTCAAATTAGGAAGATAGACTTTGAAAATTTTCAATCAACACAAAGTGACAGTCGACCTCAATTGGCTTCAGTAGATGTTAATCGACGATATCTGACAAAGTTAGATGCAAACTCTCTCAAATATATAAGAAATGTTGAAATTCGACTTCAAATTAGGAAGATAGACTTTGAAATTTTCAATCAATACAAAGTGACAGTAGACCTCAATGGGCTTCAATGGAAGTTAATCGACGATATCTGACAAAGATAGATGCAAACTCTCTCAAATATATAAGAAATGTTGAAATTCGACTTCAAATTAGGAAGATAGACTTTGAAAATTTTCAATCAACACAAAGTGACAGTCGACCTCAATGGACTTCAATGGATGTTAATCGCGTATATCTGACAAAGTTAGATGCAAACACACTCAAATATATGAGAAATGTTGAAATTCGACTTCAAATTAGGAAGATAGACTTTGAAAATTTTCAATCAACACAAAGTGACAGTCGACCTCAATTGGCTTCAGTAGATGTTAATCGACGATATCTGACAAAGTTAGATGCAAACTCTCTCAAATATATAAGAAATGTTGAAATTCGACTTCAAATTAGGAAGATAGACTTTGAAAATTTTCAATCAACACAAATTGACAATCGACCTCAATGGGCTTCAATGGATGTTAATCGCCTATATCTGACAAAGTTAGATGCAAACTCACTCAAATATATAAGAAATGTTGAAATTCGACTTCAAATTAGGAAGATAGATTTTGAAAATTTTCAATCAACACAAATTGACAATCGACCTCAATGGGCTTCAATGGATGTTAATCGCCTATATCTGACAAAGTTAGATGCAATCTCACTCAAATATATGAGAAATGTTGAAATTCGACTTCAAATTAGGAAGATAGACTTTAAAAATTTTCAATCAACACGAAGTGTCAGTTGACCTCAATGGACTTCAATGGATGTTAATCGCGTATATCTGACAAAGTTAGATGCAAACACACTCAAATATATGAGAAATGTTGAAATTCGACTTCAAATTAGGAAGATAGACTTTGAAAATTTTCAATCAACACAAAGTGACAGTCGACCTCAATTGGCTTCAGTAGATGTTAATCGACGATATCTGACAAAGTTAGATGCAAACTCACTCAAATATATGAGAAATGTTGAAATTCGACTTCAAATTAGGAAGATAGACTTTAAAAATTTTCAATCAACACAAAGTGTCAGTTGACCTCAATGGACTTCAATGGATGTTAATCGACGATATCTGACAAAGTTAGATGCAAACACACTCAAATATATGAGAAATGTTGAAATTCGACTTCAAATTAGGAAGATAGACTTTGAAAATTTTCAATCAACACAAATTGACAATCGACCTCAATGGGCTTCAATGGATGTTAATCGCCTATATCTGACAAAGTTAGATGCAAACTCACTCAAATATATGAGAAATGTTGAAATTTGACTTCAAATTGGGGAGATAGACTTTAAAAATTTTCAATCAACACAAAGTGACAGTCGACCTCAATTGGCTTCAGTAGATGTTAATCGACGATATCTGACAAAGTTAGATGCAAACTCTCTCAAATATATAAGAAATGTTGAAATTCGACTTCAAATTAGGAAGATAGACTTTGAAAATTTTCAATCAACACAAAGTGACAGTTGACCTCAATTGGCTTCAGTAAATGTTAATCGACGATATCTGACAAAGTTAGATGCAAACTCTCTCAAATATATAAGAAATGTTGAAATTCGACTTCAAATTAGGAAGATAGACTTTGAAATTTTCAATCAACACAAAGTGACAGTAGACCTCAATGGGCTTCAATGGAAGTTAATCGACGATATCTGACAAAGATAGATGCAAACTCTCTCAAATATATAAGAAATGTTGAAATTCGACTTCAAATTAGGAAGATAGACTTTGAAAATTTTCAATCAACACAAAGTGACAATTGACCTCAATGGGCTTCAATGGATGTTAATCGCCTATATCTGACAAAGTTAGATGCAAACTCACTCAAATATATGAGAAATGTTGAAATTCGACTTCAAATTAGGAAGATAGACTTTGAAAATTTTCAATCAACACAAATTGACAATTGACCTCAATGGGCTTCAATGGATGTTAATCGCCTATATCTGACAAAGTTAGATGCAAACTCACTCAAATATATGAGAAATGTTGAAATTCGACTTCAAATTAGGAAGATAGACTTTGAAATTTTCAATCAACACAAAGTGACAGTAGACCTCAATGGGCTTCAATGGAAGTTAATCGACGATATCTGACAAAGATAGATGCAAACTCTCTCAAATATATAAGAAATGTTGAAATTCGACTTCAAATTAGGAAGATAGACTTTGAAAATTTTCAATCAACACAAATTGACAATTGACCTCAATGGGCTTCAATGGATGTTAATCGCCTATATCTGACAAAGTTAGATGCAAACTCACTCAAATATATGAGAAATGTTGAAATTCGACTTCAAATTAGGAAGATAGACTTTGAAAATTTTCAATCAACACAAAGTGACAGTCGACCTCAATTGGCTTCAGTAGATGTTAATCGACGATATCTGACAAAGTTAGATGCAAACTCTCTCAAATATATAAGAAATGTTGAAATTCGACTTCAAATTAGGAAGATAGACTTTGAAAATTTTCAATCAACACAAAGTGACAGTCGACCTCAATTGTCTTCAGTAGATGTTAATCGATGATATCTGACAAAGTTAGATGCAAACTCTCTCAAATATATAAGAAATGTTGAAATTCGACTTCAAATTAGGAAGATAGACTTTGAAAATTTTCAATCAACACAAATTGACAATCGACCTCAATGGGCTTCAATGGATGTTAATCGCCTATATCTGACAAAGTTAGATGCAAACTCACTCAAATATATAAGAAATGTTGAAATTCGACTTCAAATTAGGAAGATAGATTTTGAAAATTTTCAATCAACACAAATTGACAATCGACCTCAATGGGCTTCAATGGATGTTAATCGCCTATATCTGACAAAGTTAGATGCAAACTCACTCAAATATATGAGAAATGTTGAAATTCGACTTCAAATTAGGAAGATAGACTTTAAAAATTTTCAATCAACACAAAGTGTCAGTTGACCTCAATGGACTTCAATGGATGTTAATCGCGTATATCTGACAAAGTTAGATGCAAACACACTCAAATATATGAGAAATGTTGAAATTCGACTTCAAATTAGGAAGATAGACTTTGAAAATTTTCAATCAACACAAAGTGACAGTCGACCTCAATTGGCTTCAGTAGATGTTAATCGACGATATCTGACAAAGTTAGATGCAAACTCTCTCAAATATATAAGAAATGTTGAAATTCGACTTCAAATTAGGAAGATAGACTTTGAAAATTTTCAATCAACACAAATTGACAATCGACCTCAATGGGCTTCAATGGATGTTAATCGCCTATATCTGACAAAGTTAGATGCAAACTCACTCAAATATATGAGAAATGTTGAAATTCGACTTCAAATTAGGAAGATAGACTTTAAAAATTTTCGATCAACACAAAGTGACAGTTGACCTCAATGGGCTTCAGTGGATGTTAATCGACGATATCTGACAAAGTTTGATGCAAACTCTCTCAAATATATAAGAAATGTTGAAATTCGACTTCAAATTAGGAAGATAGACTTTGAAAATTTTCAATCAACACAAAGTGACAGTTGACCTCAATGGACCTCAATGGATGTTAATCGCGTATATCTGACAAAGTTAGATGCAAACACACTCAAATATATGAGAAATGTTGAAATTCGACTTCAAATTAGGAAGATAGACTTTGAAAATTTTCAATCAACAAAAAGTGACAGTTGACCTCAATGGACCTCAATGGATGTTAATCGCGTATATCTGACAAAGTTAGATGCAAACACACTCAAATATATGAGAAATGTTGAAATTCGACTTCAAATTAGGAAGATAGACTTTGAAAATTTTCAATCAACACAAATTGACAATCGACCTCAATGGGCTTCAATGGATGTTAATCGCCTATATCTGACAAAGTTAGATGCAAACTCACTCAAATATATGAGAAATGTTGAAATTCGACTTCAAATTAGGAAGATAGACTTTGAATATTTTCAATCAACACAAAGTGACAGTTGACCTCAATGGACCTCAATGGATATTAATCGCGTATATCTGACAAAGTTAGATGCAAACACACTCAAATATATGAGAAATGTTGAAAATTGACTTCGAATTAGGGAGATAGACTTTAAAAATTTTCAATCAACACAAAGTGACAGTTGACCTCAATGGACTTCAATGGATGTTAATCGCCTATATCTGACAATGTTAGATGCAAACTCACTCAAATATATGAGAAATGTTGAAATTCGACTTCAAATTAGGAAGATAGACTTTGAAAATTTTCAATCAACACAAAGTGACAGTCGACCTCAATTGGCTTCAGTAGATGTTAATCGACGATATCTGACAAAGTTAGATGCAGACTCTCTCAAATATATAAGAAATGTTAAAATTCGACTTCAAATTAGGAAGATAGACTTTCAAATTTTCATTCAACACAAAGTGACAGTAGACCTCAATGGGCTTCAATGGAAGTTAATCGACGATATCTGACAAAGATAGATACAAACTCTCTCACATATATAAGAAATGTTGAAATTCGGCTTCAAATTAGGAAGATAGACTTTGAAATTTTCAATCAACACAAAGTGACAGTAGACCTCAATGGGCTTCAATGGAAGTTAATCGACGATATCTGACAAAGATAGATGCAAACTCACTCAAATATATAAGAAATGTTGAAATTCGACTTCAAATTAGGAAGATAGACTTTGAAAATTTTCAATCAACACAAAGTGTCAGTTGACCTCAATGGACTTCAATGGATGTTAATCGCGTATATCTGACAAAGTTAGATGCAAACACACTCAAATATATGAGAAATGTTGAAATTTGACTTCAAATTAGGGAGATAGACTTTAAAAATTTTCAATCAACACAAAGTGACAGTCGACCTCAATGGGCTTCAATGGATGTTAGTCGCCTATATCTGACAAAGTTAGATGCAAACTCACTCAAATATATAAGAAATGTTGAAATTCGACTTCAAATTAGGAAGATAGACTTTGAAAATTTTCAATCAACACAAAGTGACAGTTGACTTCAATTGGCTTCAGTAGATGTTAATCGACGATATCTGAGAAAGTTAGATGCAAACTCTCTCAAATATATAAGAAATGTTGAAATTCGGCTTCAAATTAGGAAGATAGACTTTGAAATTTTCAATCAACACAAAGTGACAGTAGACCTCAATGGGCTTCAATGGAAGTTAATCGACGATATCTGACAAAGATAGATGCAAACTCTCTCAAATATATAAGAAATGTTGAAATTCGACTTCAAATTAGGAAGATAGACTTTGAAAATTTTCAATCAACACAAATTGACAATCGACCTCAATTGGCTTCAGTGGATGTTAATCGACGATATCTGACAAAGTTAGATGCGAACTCACTCAAATATATGAGAAATGTTGAAATTCGACTTCAAATTAGGAAGATAGACTTTGAAAATTTTCAATCAACACAAATTGACAATCGACCTCAATGGGCTTCAATGGATGTTAATCGCCTATATCTGACAAAGTTAGATGCAAACTCACTCAAATATATAAGAAATGTTGAAATTCGACTTCAAATTAGGAAGATAGACTTTGAAAATTTTCAATCAACACAAAGTGACAGTCGGCCTCAATTGGCTTCAGTAGATGTTAATCGACGATATCTGACAAAGTTAGATGCAAACTCTCTCAAATATATAAGAAATGTTGAAATTCGACTTCAAATTAGGAAGATAGACTTTGAAAATTTTTAATCAACACAAATTGACAATCGACCTTAATGGGCTTCAATGGATGTTAATCGCCTATATCTGACAAAGTTAGATGCAAACTCACTCAAATATATAAGAAATGTTGAAATTCGAATTCAAATTAGGAAGATAGACTTTGAAAATTTTCAATCAACACAAATTGACAATCGACCTCAATGGGCTTCAATGGATGTTAATCGCCTATATCTGACAAAGTTAGATGCAAACTCACTCAAATATATAAGAAATGTTGAAATGCGACTTCAAATTAGGAAGATAGACTTTGAAAATTTTCAATCAACACAAAGTGACAGTTGACCTCAATTGGCTTCAGTAAATGTTAATCGACGATATCTGACAAAGTTAGATGCAAACTCTCTCAAATATATAAGAAATGTTGAAATTCGACTTCAAATTAGGAAGATAGACTTTGAAATTTTCAATCAACACAAAGTGACAGTAAACCTCAATGGGCTTCAATGGAAGTTAATCGACGATATCTGACAAAGATAGATGCAAACTCTCTCAAATATATAAGAAATGTTGAAATTCGACTTCAAATTAGGAAGATAGACTTTGAAAATTTTCAATCAACACAAAGTGACAGTCGACCTCAATTGTCTTCAGTAGATGTTAATCGACGATATCTGACAAAGTTAGATGCAAACTCTCTCAAATATATGAGAAATGTTGAAATTCGACTTCAAATTAGGAAGATAGACTTTGAAAATTTTCAATCAACACAAAGTGAAAGTCGACCTCAATTGTCTTCAGTAGATGTTAATCGACGATATCTGACAAAGTTAGATGCAAACTCTCTCAAATATATAAGAAATGTTGAAATTCGACTTCAAATTAGGAAGATAGACTTTAAAAATTTTCGATCAACACAAAGTGACAGTTGACCTCAATGGGCTTCAGTGGATGTTAATCGCGTATATCTGACAAAGTTAGATGCAAACACACTCAAATATATGAGAAATGTTGAAATTCGACTTCAAATTAGGAAGATAGACTTTGAAAATTTTCAATCAACACAAATTGACAATCGACCTCAATGGGCTTCAATGGATGTTAATCGCGTATATCTGACAAAGTTAGATGCAAACACACTCAAATATATGAGAAATGTTGAAATTCGACTTCAAATTAGGAAGATAGACTTTGAAAATTTTCAATCAACACAAAGTGACAGTCGACCTCAATTGTCTTCAGTAGATGTTAATCGACGATATCTGACAAAGTTAGATGCAAACTCTCTCAAATATATAAGAAATGTTGAAATTCGACTTCAAATTAGGAAGATAGACTTTGAAAATTTTCAATCAACACAAAGTGTCAGTTGACCTCAATGGACTTCAATGGATGTTAATCGCGTATATCTGAAAAAGTTAGATGCAAACACACTCAAATATATGAGAAATGTTGAAATTCGACTTCAAATTAGGAAGATAGACTTTGAAAATTTTCAATCAACACAAAGTGTCAGTTGACCTCAATGGACTTCAATGGATGTTAATCGCGTATATCTGACAAAGTTAGATGCAAACACACTCAAATATATGAGAAATGTTGAAATTTGACTTCAAATTAGGGAGATAGACTTTAAAAATTTTCAATCAACACAAAGTGACAGTCGACCTCAATGGGCTTCAATGGATGTTAATCGCCTATATCTGACAAAGTTAGATGCAAACTCACTCAAATATATGAGAAATGTTGAAATTCGACTTCAAATTAGGAAGATAGACTTTGAAAATTTTCAATCAACACAAAGTGACAGTCGACCTCAATTGTCTTCAGTAGATGTTAATCGACGATATCTGACAAAGTTAGATGCAAACACACTCAAATATATGAGAAATGTTGAAATTCGACTTCAAATTAGGAAGATAGACTTTGAAAATTTTCAATCAACACAAAGTGACAGTCGACCTCAGTTGTCTTCAGTAGATGTTAATCGACGATATCTGACAAAGTTAGATGCAAACTCTCTCAAATATATAAGAAATGTTGAAATTCGACTTCAAATTAGGAAGATAGACTTTAAAAATTTTCGATCAACACAAAGTGACAGTTGACCTCAATGGGCTTCAGTGGATGTTGATCGACGATATCTGACAAAGTTTGATGCAAACTCTCTCAAATATATAAGAAATGTTGAAATTCGACTTCAAATTAGGAAGATAGACTTTGAACATTTTCAATCAACACAAAGTGACAGTTGACCTCAATGGACCTCAATGGATGTTAATCGCGTATATCTGACAAAGTTAGATGCAAACACACTCAAATATATGAGAAATGTTGAAATTCGACTTCAAATTAGGAAGATAGACTTTGAAAATTTTCAATCAACACAAATTGACAATCGACCTCAATGGGCTTCAATGGATGTTAATCGCCTATATCTGACAAAGTTAGATGCAAACTCACTCAAATATATAAGAAATGTTGAAATTCGACTTCAAATTAGGAAGATAGATTTTGAAAATTTTCAATCAACACAAATTGACAATCGACCTCAATGGGCTTCAATGGATGTTAATCGCCTATATCTGACAAAGTTAGATGCAATCTCACTCAAATATATGAGAAATGTTGAAATTCGACTTCAAATTAGGAAGATAGACTTTAAAAATTTTCAATCAACACGAAGTGTCAGTTGACCTCAATGGACTTCAATGGATGTTAATCGCGTATATCTGACAAAGTTAGATGCAAACACACTCAAATATATGAGAAATGTTGAAATTCGACTTCAAATTAGGAAGATAGACTTTGAAAATTTTCAATCAACACAAATTGACAATCGACCTCAATGGGCTTCAATGGATGTTAATCGCGTATATCTGACAAAGTTAGATGCAAACACACTCAAATATATGAGAAATGTTGAAATTCGACTTCAAATTAGGAAGATAGACTTTAAAAATTTTCGATCAACACAAAGTGACAGTTGACCTCAATGGGCTTCAGTGGATGTTAATCGACGATATCTGACAAAGTTTGATGCAAACTCTCTCAAATATATAAGAAATGTTGAAATTCGACTTCAAATTAGGAAGATAGACTTTGAACATTTTCAATCAACACAAAGTGACAGTTGACCTCAATGGACCTCAATGGATGTTAATCGCGTATATCTGACAAAGTTGGATGCAAACACACTCAAATATATGAGAAATGTTGAAATTCGACTTCAAATTAGGAAGATAGACTTTGAAAATTTTCAATCAACACAAATTGACAATCGACCTCAATGGGCTTCAATGGATGTTAATCGCGTATATCTGACAAAGTTAGATGCAAACACACTCAAATATATGAGAAATGTTGAAATTCGACTTCAAATTAGGAAGATAGACTTTAAAAATTTTCGATCAACACAAAGTGTCAGTTGACCTCAATGGGATTCAATGGATGTTAATCGACGATATCTGACAAAGTTAGATGCAAACTCACTCAAATATATGAGAAATGTTGAAATTCGACTTCAAATTAGGAAGATAGACTTTGAAAATTTTCAATCAACACAAAGTGACAGTCGACCTCAATTGTCTTCAGTAGATGTTAATCGACGATATCTGACAAAGTTAGATGCAAACTCTCTCAAATATATAAGAAATGTTGAAATTCGACTTCAAATTAGGAAGATAGACTTTGAAAATTTTCAATCAACACAAATTGACAATCGACCTCAATGGGCTTCAATGGATGTTAATCGCCTATATCTGACAAAGTTAGATGCAAACTCACTCAAATATATAAGAAATGTTGAAATTCGACTTCAAATTAGGAAGATAGACTTTAAAAATTTTCAATCAACACAAAGTGTCAGTTGACCTCAATGGACTTCAATGGATGTTAATCGCGTATATCTGACAAAGTTAGATGCAAACTCTCTCAAATATATAAGAAATGTTGAAATTCGACTTCAAATTAGGAAGATAGACTTTAAAAATTTTCGATCAACACAAAGTGACAGTTGACCTCAATGGGCTTCAGTGGATGTTAATCGACGATATCTGACAAAGTTTGATGCAAACTCTCTCAAATATATAAGAAATGTTGAAATTCGACTTCAAATTAGGAAGATAGACTTTGAACATTTTCAATCAACACAAAGTGACAGTTGACCTCAATGGACCTCAATGGATGTTAATCGCGTATATCTGACAAAGTTAGATGCAAACTCTCTCAAATATATAAGAAATGTTGAAATTCGACTTCAAATTAGGAAGATAGACTTTGAAAATTTTCAATCAACACAAATTGACAATCTACCTAAATGGGCTTCAATGGATGTTAATCGCCTATATCTGACAAAGTTAGATGCAAACTCACTCAAATATATAAGAAATGTTGAAATTGGACTTCAAATTAGGAAGATAGATTTTGAAAATTTTCAATCAACACAAATTGACAATCGACCTCAATGGGCTTCAATGGATGTTAATCGCCTATATCTGACAAAGTTAGATGCAAACTCACTCAAATATATGAGAAATGTTGAAATTCGACTTCAAATTAGGAAGATAGACTTTAAAAATTTTCAATCAACACAAAGTGTCAGTTGACCTCAATGGACTTCAATGGATGTTAATCGCGTATATCTGACAAAGTTAGATGCAAACACACTCAAATATATGAGAAATGTTGAAATTCGACTTCAAATTAGGAAGATAGACTTTGAATATTTTCAATCAACACAAAGTGACAGTCGACCTCAATTGGCTTCAGTAGATGTTAATCGACGATATCAGACAAAGTTAGATGCAAACTCTCTCAAATATATAAGAAATGTTGAAATTCGACTTCAAATTAGGAAGATAGACTTTGAAAATTTTCAATCAACACAAATTGACAATCGACCTCAATGGGCTTCAATGGATGTTAATCGCCTATATCTGACAAAGTTAGATGCAAACTCACTCAAATATATGAGAAATGTTGAAATTCGACTTCAAATTAGGAAGATAGACTTTAAAAATTTTCGATCAACACAAAGTGACAGTTGACCTCAATGGGCTTCAGTGGATGTTAATCGACGATATCTGACAAAGTTTGATGCAAACTCTCTCAAATATATAAGAAATGTTGAAATTGGACTTCAAATTAGGAAGATAGATTTTGAAAATTTTCAATCAACACAAATTGACAATCGACCTCAATGGGCTTCAATGGATGTTAATCGCCTATATCTGACAAAGTTAGATGCAAACTCACTCAAATATATGAGAAATGTTGAAATTCGACTTCAAATTAGGAAGATAGACTTTAAAAATTTTCAATCAACACAAAGTGTCAGTTGACCTCAATGGACTTCAATGGATGTTAATCGCGTATATCTGACAAAGTTAGATGCAAACACACTCAAATATATGAGAAATGTTGAAATTCGACTTCAAATTAGGAAGATAGACTTTGAAAATTTTCAATCAACACAAAGTGACAGTCGACCTCAATTGGCTTCAGTAGATGTTAATCGACGATATCTGACAAAGTTAGATGCAAACTCTCTCAAATATATAAGAAATGTTGAAATTCGACTTCAAATTAGGAAGATAGACTTTGAAAATTTTCAATCAACACAAATTGACAATCGACCTCAATGGGCTTCAATGGATGTTAATCGCCTATATCTGACAAAGTTAGATGCAAACTCACTCAAATATATGAGAAATGTTGAAATTCGACTTCAAATTAGGAAGATAGACTTTAAAAATTTTCGATCAACACAAAGTGACAGTTGACCTCAATGGGCTTCAGTGGATGTTAATCGACGATATCTGACAAAGTTTGATGCAAACTCTCTCAAATATATAAGAAATGTTGAAATTCGACTTCAAATTAGGAAGATAGACTTTGAACATTTTCAATCAACACAAAGTGACAGTTGACCTCAATGGACCTCAATGGATGTTAATCGCGTATATCTGACAAAGTTAGATGCAAACACACTCAAATATATGAGAAATGTTGAAATTCGACTTCAAATTAGGAAGATAGACTTTGAAAATTTTCAATCAACACAAATTGACAATCGACCTCAATGGGCTTCAATGGATGTTAATCGCCTATATCTGACAAAGTTAGATGCAAACTCACTCAAATATATGAGAAATGTTGGAATTCGACTTCAAATTAGGAAGATAGACTTTAAAAATTTCCAATCAACACAAAGTGTCAGTTGACCTCAATGGACTTCAATGGATGTTAATCGCGTATATCTGACAAAGTTAGATGCAAACACACTCAAATATATGAGAAATGTTGAAATTCGACTTCAAATTAGGAAGAAAGACTTTGAAAATTTTCAATCAACACAAAGTGTCAGTTGACCTCAATGGACTTCAATGGATGTTAATCGCGTATATCTGACAAAGTTAGATGCAAACACACTCAAATATATGAGAAATGTTGAAATTTGACTTCAAATTAGGGAGATAGACTTTAAAAATTTTCAATCAACACAAAGTGACAGTCGACCTCAATGGGCTTCAATGGATGTTAATCGCCTATATCTGACAAAGTTAGATGCAAACTCACTCAAATATATAAGAAATGTTGAAATTGGACTTCAAATTAGGAAGATAGATTTTGAAAATTTTCAATCAACACAAATTGACAATCGACCTCAATGGGCTTCAATGGATGTTAATCGCCTATATCTGACAAAGTTAGATGCAAACTCACTCAAATATATGAGAAATGTTGAAATTCGACTTCAAATTAGGAAGATAGACTTTAAAAATTTTCAATCAACACAAAGTGTCAGTTGACCTCAATGGACTTCAATGGATGTTAATCGCGTATATCTGACAAAGTTAGATGCAAACACACTCAAATATATGAGAAATGTTGAAATTCGACTTCAAATTAGGAAGATAGACTTTGAAAATTTTCAATCAACACAAAGTGACAGTCGACCTCAATTGGCTTCAGTAGATGTTAATCGACGATATCTGACAAAGTTAGATGCAAACTCTCTCAAATATATAAGAAATGTTGAAATTCGACTTCAAATTAGGAAGATAGACTTTGAAAATTTTCAATCAACACAAATTGACAATCGACCTCAATGGGCTTCAATGGATGTTAATCGCCTATATCTGACAAAGTTAGATGCAAACTCACTCAAATATATGAGAAATGTTGAAATTCGACTTCAAATTAGGAAGATAGACTTTAAAAATTTTCGATCAACACAAAGTGACAGTTGACCTCAATGGGCTTCAGTGGATGTTAATCGACGATATCTGACAAAGTTTGATGCAAACTCTCTCAAATATATAAGAAATGTTGAAATTCGACTTCAAATTAGGAAGATAGACTTTGAACATTTTCAATCAACACAAAGTGACAGTTGACCTCAATGGACCTCAATGGATGTTAATCGCGTATATCTGACAAAGTTAGATGCAAACACACTCAAATATATGAGAAATGTTGAAATTCGACTTCAAATTAGGAAGATAGACTTTGAAAATTTTCAATCAACACAAATTGACAATTGACCTCAATGGGCTTCAATGGATGTTAATCGCCTATATCTGACAAAGTTAGATGCAAACTCACTCAAATATATGAGAAATGTTGGAATTCGACTTCAAATTAGGAAGATAGACTTTAAAAATTTCCAATCAACACAAAGTGTCAGTTGACCTCAATGGACTTCAATGGATGTTAATCGCGTATATCTGACAAAGTTAGATGCAAACACACTCAAATATATGAGAAATGTTGAAATTCGACTTCAAATTAGGAAGATAGACTTTGAAAATTTTCAATCAACACAAAGTGTCAGTTGACCTCAATGGACTTCAATGGATGTTAATCGCGTATATCTGACAAAGTTAGATGCAAACACACTCAAATATATGAGAAATGTTGAAATTTGACTTCAAATTAGGGAGATAGACTTTAAAAATTTTCAATCAACACAAAGTGACAGTCGACCTCAATGGGCTTCAATGGATGTTAATCGCCTATATCTGACAAAGTTAGATGCAAACTCACTCAAATATATAAGAAATGTTGAAATTGGACTTCAAATTAGGAAGATAGATTTTGAAAATTTTCAATCAACACAAATTGACAATCGACCTCAATGGGCTTCAATGGATGTTAATCGCCTATATCTGACAAAGTTAGATGCAAACTCACTCAAATATATGAGAAATGTTGAAATTCGACTTCAAATTAGGAAGATAGACTTTAAAAATTTTCAATCAACACAAAGTGTCAGTTGACCTCAATGGACTTCAATGGATGTTAATCGCGTATATCTGACAAAGTTAGATGCAAACACACTCAAATATATGAGAAATGTTGAAATTCGACTTCAAATTAGGAAGATAGACTTTGAAAATTTTCAATCAACACAAAGTGACAGTCGACCTCAATTGGCTTCAGTAGATGTTAATCGACGATATCTGACAAAGTTAGATGCAAACTCTCTCAAATATATAAGAAATGTTGAAATTCGACTTCAAATTAGGAAGATAGACTTTGAAAATTTTCAATCAACACAAATTGACAATCGACCTCAATGGGCTTCAATGGATGTTAATCGCCTATATCTGACAAAGTTAGATGCAAACTCACTCAAATATATGAGAAATGTTGAAATTCGACTTCAAATTAGGAAGATAGACTTTAAAAATTTTCGATCAACACAAAGTGACAGTTGACCTCCATGGGCTTCAGTGGATGTTAATCGACGATATCTGACAAAGTTTGATGCAAACTCTCTCAAATATATAAGAAATGTTGAAATTCGACTTCAAATTAGGAAGATAGACTTTGAACATTTTCAATCAACACAAAGTGACAGTTGACCTCAATGGACCTCAATGGATGTTAATCGCGTATATCTGACAAAGTTAGATGCAAACACACTCAAATATATGAGAAATGTTGAAATTCGACTTCAAATTAGGAAGATAGACTTTGAAAATTTTCAATCAACACAAATTGACAATCGACCTCAATGGGCTTCAATGGATGTTAATCGCCTATATCTGACAAAGTTAGATGCAAACTCACTCAAATATATGAGAAATGTTGGAATTCGACTTCAAATTAGGAAGATAGACTTTAAAAATTTCCAATCAACACAAAGTGTCAGTTGACCTCAATGGACTTCAATGGATGTTAATCGCGTATATCTGACAAAGTTAGATGCAAACACACTCAAATATATGAGAAATGTTGAAATTCGACTTCAAATTAGGAAGATAGACTTTGAAAATTTTCAATCAACACAAAGTGTCAGTTGACCTCAATGGACTTCAATGGATGTTAATCGCGTATATCTGACAAAGTTAGATGCAAACACACTCAAATATATGAGAAATGTTGAAATTTGACTACAAATTAGGGAGATAGACTTTAAAAATTTTCAATCAACACAAAGTGACAGTCGACCTCAATGGGCTTCAATGGATGTTAATCGCCTATATCTGACAAAGTTAGATGCAAACTCACTCAAATATATAAGAAATGTTGAAATTCGACTTCAAATTAGGAAGATAGACTTTGAAAATTTTCAATCAACACAAAGTGACAGTAGACCTCAATGGGCTTCAATGGAAGTTAATCGAAGATATCTGACAAAGATAGATGCAAACTCTCTCAAATATATAAGAAATGTTGAATTTCGACTTCAAATTAGGAAGATAGACTTTGAAAATTTTCAATCAACACAAATTGACAATCGACCTCAATGGGCTTCAATGGATGTTAATCGCCTATATCTGACAAAGTTAGATGCAAACTCACTCAAATATATGAGAAATGTTGAAATTCGACTTCAAATTAGGAAGATAGACTTTGAAAATTTTCAATCAACACAAAGTGACAGTCGACCTCAATTGGCTTCAGTAGATGTTAATCGACGATATCTGACAAAGTTAGATGCAAACTCTCTCAAATATATAAGAAATGTTGAAATTCGACTTCAAATTAGGAAGATAGACTTTGAAAATTTTCAATCAACACAAATTGACAATCGACCTCAATGGGCTTCAATGGATGTTAATCGCCTATATCTGATAATGTTAGATGCAAACTCACTCAAATATATGAGAAATGTTGGAATTCGACTTCAAATTAGGAAGATAGACTTTAAAAATTTCCAATCAACACAAAGTGTCAGTTGACCTCAATGGACTTCAATGGATGTTAATCGCGTATATCTGACAAAGTTAGATGCAAACACACTCAAATATATGAGAAATGTTGAAATTCGACTTCAAATTAGGAAGATAGACTTTGAAAATGTTCAATCAACACAAAGTGTCAGTTGACCTCAATGGACTTCAATGGATGTTAATCGCGTATATCTGACAAAGTTAGATGCAAACACACTCAAATATATGAGAAATGTTGAAATTTGACTTCAAATTAGGGAGATAGACTTTAAAAATTTTCAATCAACACAAAGTGACAGTCGACCTCAATGGGCTTCAATGGATGTTAATCGCCTATATCTGACAAAGTTAGATGCAAACTCACTCAAATATATAAGAAATGTTGAAATTCGACTTCAAATTAGGAAGATAGACTTTGAAAATTTTCAATCAACACAAAGTGACAGTTGACCTCAATTGGCTTCAGTAAATGTTAATCGACGATATCTGACAAAGTTAGATGCAAACTCTCTCAAATATATAAGAAATGTTGAAATTCGACTTCAAATTAGGAAGATAGACTTTGAAAATTTTCAATCAACACAAAGTGACAGTCGACCTCAATTGTCTTCAGTAGATGTTAATCGACGATATCTGACAAAGTTAGATGCAAACTCTCTCAAATATATAAGAAATGTTGAAATTCGACTTCAAATTAGGAAGATAGACTTTGAAAATTTTCAATCAACACAAATTGACAATCGACCTCAATGGGCTTCAATGGATGTTAATCGCCTATATCTGACAAAGTTAGATGCAAACTCACTCAAATATATAAGAAATGTTGAAATTGGACTTCAAATTAGGAAGATAGATTTTGAAAATTTTCAATCAACACAAATTGACAATCGACCTCAATGGGCTTCAATGGATGTTAATCGCCTATATCTGACAAAGTTAGATGCAAACTCACTCAAATATATGAGAAATGTTGAAATTCGACTTCAAATTAGGAAGATATACTTTAAAAATTTTCAATCAACACAAAGTGTCAGTTGACCTCAATGGACTTCAATGGATGTTAATCGCGTATATCTGACAAAGTTAGATGCAAACACACTCAAATATATGAGAAATGTTGAAATTTGACTTCAAATTAGGGAGATAGACTTTAAAAATTTTCAATCAACACAAAGTGACAGTCGACCTCAATGGGCTTCAATGGATGTTAATCGCCTATATCTGACAAAGTTAGATGCAAACTCACTCAAATATATAAGAAATGTTGAAATTCGACTTCAAATTAGGAAGATAGACTTTGAAAATTTTCAATCAACACAAAGTGACAGTAGACCTCAATGGGCTTCAATGGAAGTTAATCGACGATATCTGACAAAGATAGATGCAAACTCTCTCAAATATATAAGAAATGTTGAATTTCGACTTCAAATTAGGAAGATAGACTTTGAAAATTTTCAATCAACACAAATTGACAATCGACCTCAATGGGCTTCAATGGATGTTAATCGCCTATATCTGACAAAGTTAGATGCAAACTCACTCAAATATATGAGAAATGTTGAAATTCGACTTCAAATTAGGAAGATAGACTTTGAAAATTTTCAATCAACACAAAGTGACAGTCGACCTCAATTGGCTTCAGTAGATGTTAATCGACGATATCTGACAAAGTTAGATGCAAACTCTCTCAAATATATAAGAAATGTTGAAATTCGACTTCAAATTAGGAAGATAGACTTTGAAAATTTTCAATCAACACAAATTGACAATCGACCTCAATGGTCTTCAATGGATGTTAATCGCCTATATCTGATAAAGTTAGATGCAAACTCACTCAAATATATGAGAAATGTTGGAATTCGACTTCAAATTAGGAAGATAGACTTTAAAAATTTCCAATCAACACAAAGTGTCAGTTGACCTCAATGGACTTCAATGGATGTTAATCGCGTATATCTGACAAAGTTAGATGCAAACACACTCAAATATATGAGAAATGTTGAAATTCGACTTCAAATTAGGAAGATAGACTTTGAAAATTTTCAATCAACACAAAGTGTCAGTTGACCTCAATGGACTTCAATGGATGTTAATCGCGTATATCTGACAAAGTTAGATGCAAACACACTCAAATATATGAGAAATGTTGAAATTTGACTTCAAATTAGGGAGATAGACTTTAAAAATTTTCAATCAACACAAAGTGACAGTCGACCTCAATGGGCTTCAATGGATGTTAATCGCCTATATCTGACAAAGTTAGATGCAAACTCACTCAAATATATAAGGAATGTTGAAATTCGACTTCAAATTAGGAAGATAGACTTTGAAATTTTCAATCAACACAAAGTGACAATCGACCTCAATGGGCTTCAATGGATGTTAATCGTCTATATCTGACAAAGTTAGATGCAAACTCACTCAAATATATAAGAAATGTTGAAATTGGACTTCAAATTAGGAAGATAGATTTTGAAAATTGTCAATCAACACAAAGTGTCAGTTGACCTCAATGGACTTCAATGGATGTTAATCGCGTATATCTGACAAAGTTAGATGCAAACACACTCAAATATATGAGAAATGTTGAAAATTGACTTCAAATTAGGGAGATAGACTTTAAAAATTTTCAATCAACACAAAGTGACAGTCGACCTCAATGGGCTTCAATGGATGTTAATCGCCTATATCTGACAAAGTTAGATGCAAACTCACTCAAATATATAAGAAATGTTGAAATTCGACTTCAAATTAGGAAGATAGACTTTGAAAATTTTCAATCAACACAAAGTGACAGTAGACCTCAATGGGCTTCAATGGAAGTTAATCGACGATATCTGACAAAGATAGATACAAACTCTCTCAAATATATAAGAAATGTTGAATTTCGACTTCAAATTAGGAAGATAGACTTTGAAAATTTTCAATCAACACAAATTGACAATCGACCTCAATGGGCTTCAATGGATGTTAATCGCCTATATCTGACAAAGTTAGATGCAAACTCACTCAAATATATGAGAAATGTTGAAATTCGACTTCAAATTAGGAAGATAGACTTTGAAAATTTTCAATCAACACAAAGTGACAGTCGACCTCAATTGGCTTCAGTAGATGTTAATCGACGATATCTGACAAAGTTAGATGCAAACTCTCTCAAATATATAAGAAATGTTGAAATTCGACTTCAAATTAGGAAGATAGACTTTGAAAATTTTCAATCAACACAAATTGACAATCGACCTCAATGGTCTTCAATGGATGTTAATCGCCTATATCTGATAAAGTTAGATGCAAACTCACTCAAATATATGAGAAATGTTGGAATTCGACTTCAAATTAGGAAGATAGACTTTAAAAATTTCCAATCAACACAAAGTGTCAGTTGACCTCAATGGACTTCAATGGATGTTAATCGCGTATATCTGACAAAGTTAGATGCAAACACACTCAAATATATGAGAAATGTTGAAATTCGACTTCAAATTAGGAAGATAGACTTTGAAAATTTTCAATCAACACAAAGTGTCAGTTGACCTCAATGGACTTCAATGGATGTTAATCGCGTATATCTGACAAAGTTAGATGCAAACACACTCAAATATATGAGAAATGTTGAAATTTGACTTCAAATTAGGGAGATAGACTTTAAAAATTTTCAATCAACACAAAGTGACAGTCGACCTCAATGGGCTTCAATGGATGTTAATCGCCTATATCTGACAAAGTTAGATGCAAACTCACTCAAATATATAAGAAATGTTGAAATTCGACTTCAAATTAGGAAGATAGACTTTGAAATTTTCAATCAACACAAAGTGACAGTAGACCTCAATGGGCTTCAATGGAAGTTAATCGACGATATCTGACAAAGATAGATGCAAACTCTCTCAAATATATAAGAAATGTTGAAATTCGACTTCAAATTAGGAAGATAGACTTTGAAAATTTTCAATCAACACAAATTGACAATCGACCTCAATGGGCTTCAATGGATGTTAATCGCCTATATCTGACAAAGTTAGATGCAAACTCACTCAAATATATGAGAAATGTTGAAATTCGACTTCAAATTAGGAAGATAGACTTTGAAAATTTTCAATCAACACAAAGTGACAGTCGACCTCAATTGGCTTCAGTAGATGTTAATCGACGATATCTGACAAAGTTAGATGCAAACTCTCTCAAATATATAAGAAATGTTGAAATTCGACTTCAAATTAGGAAGATAGACTTTGAAAATTTTCAATCAACACAAAGTGACAGTCGACCTCAATTGTCTTCAGTAGATGTTAATCGACGATATCTGACAAAGTTAGATGCAAACTCTCTCAAATATATAAGAAATGTTGAAATTCGACTTCAAATTAGGAAGATAGACTTTGAAAATTTTCAATCAACACAAATTGACAATCGACCTCAATGGGCTTCAATGGATGTTAATCGCCTATATCTGACAAAGTTAGATGCAAACTCACTCAAATATATAAGAAATGTTGAAATTGGACTTCAAATTAGGAAGATAGATTTTGAAAATTTTCAATCAACACAAATTGACATTCGACCTCAATGGGCTTCAATGGATGTTAATCGCCTATATCTGACAAAGTTAGATGCAAACTCACTCAAATATATGAGAAATGTTGAAATTCGACTTCAAATTAGGAAGATAGACTTTAAAAATTTTCAATCAACACAAAGTGTCAGTTGACCTCAATGGACTTCAATGGATGTTAATCGCGTATATCTGACAAAGTTAGATGCAAACACACTCAAATATATGAGAAATGTTGAAATTCGACTTCAAATTAGGAAGATAGACTTTGAAAATTTTCAATCAACACAAATTGACAATCGACCTCAATGGGCTTCAGTGGATGTTAATCGACGATATCTGACAAAGTTAGATGCGAACTCACTCAAATATATGAGAAATGTTGAAATTCGACTTCAAATTAGGAAGATAGACTTTGAAAATTTTCAATCAACACAAAGTGACAGTCGACCTCAATTGTCTTCAGTAGATGTTAATCGACGATATCTGACAAAGTTAGATGCAAACTCTCTCAAATATATAAGAAATGTTGAAATTCGACTTCAAATTAGGAAGATAGACTTTGAAAATTTTCAATCAACACAAAGTGTCAGTTGACCTCAATGGACTTCAATGGATGTTAATCGCGTATATCTGACAAAGTTAGATGCAAACACACTCAAATATATGAGAAATGTTGAAATTCGACTTCAAATTAGGAAGATTGAGTTTGAAAATTTTCAATCAACACAAAGTGTCAGTTGACCTCAATGGACTTCAATGGATGTTAATCGCGTATATCTGACAAAGTTAGATGCAAACACACTCAAATATATGAGAAATGTTGAAATTTGACTTCAAATTAGGGAGATAGACTTTAAAAATTTTCAATCAACACAAATTGACAATCGACCTCAATGGGCTTCAATGGATGTTAATCGCCTATATCTGATAAAGTTAGATGCAAACTCACTCAAATATATGAGAAATGTTGGAATTCGACTTCAAATTAGGAAGATAGACTTTAAAAATTTCCAATCAACACAAAGTGTCAGTTGACCTCAATGGACTTCAATGGATGTTAATCGCGTATATCTGACAAAGTTAGATGCAAACACACTCAAATATATGAGAAATGTTGAAATTCGACTTCAAATTAGGAAGATAGACTTTGAAAATTTTCAATCAACACAAAGTGTCAGTTGACCTCAATGGACTTCAATGGATGTTAATCGCGTATATCTGACAAAGTTAGATGCAAACACACTCAAATATATGAGAAATGTTGAAATTTGACTTCAAATTAGGGAGATAGACTTTAAAAATTTTCAATCAACACAAAGTAACAGTCGACCTCAATGGGCTTCAATGGATGTTAATCGCCTATATCTGACAAAGTTAGATGCAAACTCACTCAAATATATAAGAAATGTTGAAATTCGACTTCAAATTAGGAAGATAGACTTTGAAATTTTCAATCAACACAAAGTGACAGTAGACCTCAATGGGCTTCAATGGAAGTTAATCGACGATATCTGACAAAGATAGATGCAAACTCTCTCAAATATATAAGAAATGTTGAAATTCGACTTCAAATTAGGAAGATAGACTTTGAAAATTTTCAATCAACACAAATTGACAATCGACCTCAATGGGCTTCAATGGAAGTTAATCGACGATATCTGACAAAGTTAGATGCAAACTCACTCAAATATATGAGAAATGTTGAAATTCGACTTCAAATTAGGAAGATAGACTTTGAAAATTTTCAATCAACACAAAGTGACAGTCGACCTCAATTGGCTTCAGTAGATGTTAATCGACGATATCTGACAAAGTTAGATGCAAACTCTCTCAAATATATAAGAAATGTTGAAATTCGACTTCAAATTAGGAAGATAGACTTTGAAAATTTTCAATCAACACAAAGTGACAGTTGACCTCAATTGGCTTCAGTAGATGTTAATCGACGATATCTGACAAAGTTAGATGCAAACTCTCTCAAATATATAAGAAATGTTGAAATTCGACTTCAAATTAGGAAGATAGACTTTGAAATTTTCAATCAACACAAAGTGACAGTAGACCTCAATGGGCTTCAATGGAAGTTAATCGACGATATCTGACAAAGATAGATGCAAACTCTCTCAAATATATAAGAAATGTTGAAATTCGACTTCAAATTAGGAAGATAGACTTTGAAAATTTTCAATCAACACAAATTGACAATCGACCTCAATGGGCTTCAATGGATGTTAATCGCCTATATCTGACAAAGTTAGATGCAAACCCACTCAAATATATGAGAAATGTTGAAATTCGACTTCAAATTAGGAAGATAGACTTTGAAAATTTTCAATCAACACAAAGTGACAGTTGACCTCAATGGACCTCAATGGATGTTAATCGCGTATATCTGACAAAGTTAGATGCAAACACACTCAAATATATGAGAAATGTTGAAATTTGACTACGAATTAGGGAGATAGACTTTAAAAATTTTCAATCAACACAAAGTGACAGTCGACCTCAATGGGCTTCAATGGATGTTAATCGCCTATATCTGACAAAGTTATATGGAAACTCACTCAAATATATGAGAAATGTTGAAATTCGACTTCAAGTTAGGAAGATAGACTTTGAAAATTTTCAATCAACACAAAGTGACAGTTGACCTCAATGGACTTCAATGGATGTTAATCGCGTATATCTGACAAAGTTAGATGCAAACACACTCAAATATATGAGAAATGTTGAAATTTGACTTCAAATTAGGAAGATAGACTTTGAAAATTTTCAATTAACACAAATTGACAATCGACCTCAATGGGCTTCAATGGATGTTAATCGCCTATATCAGACAAAGTTAGATGCAAACTCACTCAAATATATGAGGAATGTTGGAATTCGACTTCATATTAGGAAGATAGACTTTGAAAATTTTCAATCAACACAAATTGACAATCGACCTCAATGGGCTTCAGTGGATGTTAATCGACGATATCTGACAAAGTTAGATGCAAACACACTCAAATATATGAGAAATGTTGAAATTTGACTACGAATTAGGGAGATAGTCTTTGAAAATTTTCAATCAACACAAATTAACAATCGACCTCAATGGGCTTCAGTGGATGTTAATCGACGATATCTGACAAAGTTAGATGCGAACTCACTCAAATATATGAGAAATGTTGAAATTCGACTTTAAATTAGGAAGATAGACTTTGAAAATTTTCAATCAACACAAAGTGACAGTTGACCTCAATGGACTTCAATGGATGTTAATCGCGTATATTTGACAAAGTTAGATGCAAACACACTCAAATATATGAGAAATGTTGAAATTGGACTTCAAATTAGGGAGATAGACTTTGAAAATTTTCAATCAACACAAATTGACAATCGACCTCAATGGGCTTCAATGGATGTTAATCGCCTATATCTGACAAAGTTAGATGCAAACTCACTCAAATATATAAGAAATGTTGAAATTCGACTTCAAATTAGGAAGATAGACTTTGAAAATTTTCAATCAACACAAATTGACAATCGACCTCAATGGGCTTCAATGGATGTTAATCGCCTATATCTAACAAAGTTAGATGCAAACTCACTCAAATATATGAGAAATGTTGAAATTTGACTTCAAATTAGGGAGATAGACTTTAAAAATTTTCAATCAACACAAAGTGACAGTCGACCTCAATGGGCTTCAATGGATGTTAATCGCCTATATCTGACAAAGTTAGATGCAAACTCACTCAAATATATGAGGAATGTTGGAATTCGACTTCATATTAGGAAGATAGACTTTGAAAATTTTCAATCAACACAAATTGACAATCGACCTCAATGGGCTTCAGTGGATGTTAATTGACGATATCTGACAAAGTTAGATGCGAACTCACTCAAATATATGAGAAATGTTGAAATTCGACTTCAAATTAGGAAGATAGAGTTTAAAAATTTTCGATCAACACAAAGTGACAGTTGACCTCAATGGGCTTCAGTGGATGTTAATCGACGATATCTGACAAAGTTTGATGCAAACTCTCTCAAATATATAAGAAATGTTGAAATTCGACTTCAAATTAGGAAGATAGGCTTTGAAAATTTTCAATCAACACAAAGTGACAGTTGACCTCAATGGACCTCAATGGATGTTAATCGCGTATATCTGACAAAGTTAGATGCAAACACACTCAAATATATGAGAAATGTTGAAATTTGACTTCAAATTAGGGAGATAGACTTTAAAAATTTTCAATCAACACAAAGTGACAGTCGACCTCAATGGGCTTCAATGGATGTTAATCGCCTATATCTGACAAAGTTAGATGCAAACTCACTCAAATATATGAGAAATGTTGAAATTCAACTTAAAATTAGGAAGAGAGACTTTGAAAATTTTCAATGAACACAAAGTGACAGTTGACCTCAATGGACTTCAATGGATGTTAATCGACGATATCTGACAAAGTTAGATGCGAACTCACTCAAATATATAAGAAATGTTGAAATTCGTCTCCAAATTAGGAAGATAGACTTTGGAAATTTTCAATCAACACAAATTGACAATCGACCTCAATGGGCTTCAATGGATGTTAATCGCCTATATCTGACAAAGTAAGATGCAAACTCACTCAAATATATGAGAAATGTTGAAATTCGACTTCAAATTAGAAAGATAGACTTTTAAAATTTTCGATCAACACAAAGTGACAGTTGACCTCAATGGGCTTCAGTGGATGTTAATCGACGATATCTGACAAAGTTTGATGCAAACTCTCTCAAATATATAAGAAATGTTGAAATTCGACTTCAAATTAGGAAGATAGACTTTGAAAATTTTCAATCAACACAAAGTGACAGTTGACCTCAATGGACCTCAATGGATGTTAATCGCGTATATCTGACAAAGTTAGATGCAAACACACTCAAATATATGAGAAATGTTGAAATTCGACTTCAAATTAGGAAGATAGACTTTGAAAATTTTCAATCAACACAAAGTGACAGTCGACCTCAATTGGCTTCAGTAGATGTTAATCGACGATATCTGACAAAGTTAGATGCAAACTCTCTCAAATATATAAGAAATGTTGAAATTCGACTTCAAATTAGGAAGATAGACTTTGAAAATTTTCAATCAACACAAATTGACAATCGACCTCAATGGGCTTCAGTGGATGTTAATCGACGATATCTGACAAAGTTAGATGCGAACTCACTCAAATATATGAGAAATGTTGAAATTCGACTTCAAATTAGGAAGATAGACTTTAAAAATTTTCGATCAACACAAAGTGACAGTTGACCTCAATGGGCTTCAGTGGATGTTAATCGACGATATCTGACAAAGTTTGATGCAAACTCTCTCAAATATATGAGAAATGTTGAAATTCGACTTCAAATTAGGAAGATAGAGTTTAAAAATTTTCGATCAACACAAAGTGACAGTTGACCTCAATGGGCTTCAGTGCATGTTAATCGACGATATCTGACAAAGTTTGATGCAAACTCTCTCAAATATATAAGAAATGTTGAAAATCGACTTCAAATTAGGGAGATAGACTTTAAAAATTTTCAATCAACACAAAGTGACAGTTGACCTCAATGGGCTTCAGTGGATGTTAATCGACGATATCTGACAAAGTTTGATGCAAACTCTCTCAAATATATGAGAAATGTTGAAATTCGACTTCAAATTAGGAAGATAGACTTTGAAAATTTTCAATCAACACAAAGTGACAGTTGACCTCAATGGACCTCAATGGATGTTAATCGCGTATATCTGACAAAGTTAGATGCAAACTCACTCAAATATATGAGAAATGTTGAAATTCGACTTCAAATTAGGAAGATAGACTTTGAAAATTTTCAATCAACACAAAGTGACAGTTGACCTCAATGGACCTCAATGGATGTTAATCGCGTATATCTGACAAAGTTAGATGCAAACACACTCAAATATATGAGAAATGTTGAAATTCGACTTCAAATTAGGAAGATAGACTTTGAAAATTTTCAATCAACACAAAGTGACAGTCGACCTCAATTTGCTTCAGTAGATGTTAATCGACGATATCTGACAAAGTTAGATGCAAACTCTCTCAAATATATAAGAAATGTTGAAATTCGACTTCAAATTAGGAAGATAGACTTTGAAAATTTTCAATCAACACAAATTGACAATCGACCTCAATGGGCTTCAGTGGATGTTAATGGACGATATCTGACAAAGTTAGATGCGAACTCACTCAAATATATGAGAAATGTTGAAATTCGACTTCAAATTAGGAAGATAGACTTTAAAAATTTTCGATCAACACAAAGTGACAGTTGACCTCAATGGGCTTCAGTGGATGTTAATCGACGATATCTGACAAAGTTTGATGCAAACTCTCTCAAATATATGAGAAATGTTGAAATTCGACTTCAAATTAGGAAGATAGACTTTAAAAATTTTCGATCAACACAAAGTGACAGTTGACCTCAATGGGCTTCAGTGGATGTTAATCGACGATATCTGACAAAGTTTGATGCAAACTCTCTCAAATATATGAGAAATGTTGAAATTCGACTTCAAATTAGGAAGATAGAGTTTAAAAATTTTCGATCAACACAAAGTGACAGTTGACCTCAATGGGCTTCAGTGCATGTTAATCGACGATATCTGACAAAGTTTGATGCAAACTCTCTCAAATATATAAGAAATGTTGAAAATCGACTTCAAATTAGGGAGATAGACTTTAAAAATTTTCAATCAACACAAAGTGACAGTTGACCTCAATGGGCTTCAGTGGATGTTAATCGACGATATCTGACAAAGTTTGATGCAAACTCTCTCAAATATATGAGAAATGTTGAAATTCGACTTCAAATTAGGAAGATAGACTTTGAAAATTTTCAATCAACACAAAGTGACAGTTGACCTCAATGGACCTCAATGGATGTTAATCGCGTATATCTGACAAAGTTAGATGCAAACTCACTCAAATATATGAGAAATGTTGAAATTCGACTTCAAATTAGGAAGATAGACTTTGAAAATTTTCAATCAACACAAAGTGACAGTTGACCTCAATGGACCTCAATGGATGTTAATCGCGTATATCTGACAAAGTTAGATGCAAACACACTCAAATATATGAGAAATGTTGAAATTCGACTTCAAATTAGGAAGATAGACTTTGAAAATTTTCAATCAACACAAAGTGACAGTCGACCTCAATTTGCTTCAGTAGATGTTAATCGACGATATCTGACAAAGTTAGATGCAAACTCTCTCAAATATATAAGAAATGTTGAAATTCGACTTCAAATTAGGAAGATAGACTTTGAAAATTTTCAATCAACACAAATTGACAATCGACCTCAATGGGCTTCAGTGGATGTTAATGGACGATATCTGACAAAGTTAGATGCGAACTCACTCAAATATATGAGAAATGTTGAAATTCGACTTCAAATTAGGAAGATAGACTTTAAAAATTTTCGATCAACACAAAGTGACAGTTGACCTCAATGGGCTTCAGTGGATGTTAATCGACGATATCTGACAAAGTTTGATGCAAACTCTCTCAAATATATAAGAAATGTTGAAAATTGACTTCAAATTAGGGAGATAGACTTTAAAAATTTTCGATCAACACAAAGTGACAGTTGACCTCAATGGGCTTCAGTGGATGTTAATCGACGATATCTGACAAAGTTTGATGCAAACTCTCTCAAATATATGAGAAATGTTGAAATTCGACTTCAAATTAGGAAGATAGACTTTGAAAATTTTCAATCAACACAAAGTGACAGTTGACCTCAATGGACCTCAATGGATGTTAATCGCGTATATCTGACAAAGTTAGATGCAAACTCACTCAAATATATGAGAAATGTTGAAATTCGACTTCAAATTAGGAAGATAGACTTTGAAAATTTTCAATCAACACAAAGTGACAGTTGACCTCAATGGACCTCAATGGATGTTAATCGCGTATATCTGACAAAGTTAGATGCAAACACACTCAAATATATGAGAAATGTTGAAATTTGACTTCAAATTAGGGAGATAGACTTTAAAAATTTTCAATCAACACAAAGTGACAGTCGACCTCAATTTGCTTCAGTAGATGTTAATCGACGATATCTGACAAAGTTAGATGCAAACTCTCTCAAATATATAAGAAATGTTGAAATTCGACTTCAAATTAGGAAGATAGACTTTGAAAATTTTCAATCAACACAAATTGACAATCGACCTCAATGGGCTTCAGTGGATGTTAATGGACGATATCTGACAAAGTTAGATGCGAACTCACTCAAATATATGAGAAATGTTGAAATTCGACTTCAAATTAGGAAGATAGACTTTAAAAATTTTCGATCAACACAAAGTGACAGTTGACCTCAATGGGCTTCAGTGGATGTTAATCGACGATATCTGACAAAGTTTGATGCAAACTCTCTCAAATATATAAGAAATGTTGAAAATTGACTTCAAATTAGGGAGATAGACTTTAAAAATTTTCGATCAACACAAAGTGACAGTTGACCTCAATGGGCTTCAGTGGATGTTAATCGACGATATCTGACAAAGTTTGATGCAAACTCTCTCAAATATATGAGAAATGTTGAAATTCGACTTCAAATTAGGAAGATAGACTTTGAAAATTTTCAATCAACACAAAGTGACAGTTGACCTCAATGGACCTCAATGGATGTTAATCGCGTATATCTGACAAAGTTAGATGCAAACTCACTCAAATATATGAGAAATGTTGAAATTCGACTTCAAATTAGGAAGATAGACTTTGAAAATTTTCAATCAACACAAAGTGACAGTCGACCTCAATGGGCTTCAATGGATGTTAATCGCCTATATCTGACAAAGTTAGATGGAAACTCACTCAAATATATGAGAAATGTTAAAATTCGACTTCAAATTAGGAAGATAGACTTTGAAAATTTTCAATCAACACAAATTGACAATCGACCTCAATGGACCTCAATGGATGTTAATCGCGTATATCTGACAAAGTTAGATGCAAACACACTCAAATATATGAGAAATGTTGAAATTTGACTTCAAATTAGGGAGATAGACTTTAAAAATTTTCAATCAACACAAAGTGACAGTCGACCTCAATGGGCTTCAATGGATGTTAATCGCCTATATCTGACAAAGTTAGATGCAAACTCACTCAAATATATGAGAAATGTTGAAATTCGACTTCAAATTAGGAAGAGAGATTTTGAAAATTTTCAATGAACACAAATTGACAATCGACCTCAATGGGCTTCAGTGGATGTTAATCGCCTATATCTGACAAAGTTAGATGCAAACTCTCTCAAATATATAAGAAATGTTGAAATTCGACTCCAAATTAGGAAGATAGACTTTAAAAATTTTCAATCAACACAAAGTGACAGTTGACCTCAATGGACTTCAATGGATGTTAATCGACGATATCTGACAAAGTTAGATGCGAACTCACTCAAATATATAAGAAATGTTGAAATTCGTCTCCAAATTAGGAAGATAGACTTTGAAAATTTTCAATCAACACAAATTGACAATCGACCTCAATGGGCTTCAATGGATGTTAATCGCCTATATCTGACAAAGTTAGATGCAAACTCACTCAAATATATGAGAAATGTTGAAATTCGACTTCAAATTAGAAAGATAGACTTTAAAAATTTTCGATCAACACAAAGTGACAGTTGACCTCAATGGGCTTCAGTGGATGTTAATCGACGATATCTGACAAAGTTTGATGCAAACACACTCAAATATATGAGAAATGTTGAAATTCGACTTCAAATTAGGAAGATAGACTTTGAAAATTTTCAATCAACACAAAGTGACAGTCGACCTCAATTGGCTTCAGTAGATGTTAATCGACGATATCTGACAAAGTTAGATGCAAACTCTCTCAAATATATAAGAAATGTTGAAATTCGACTTCAAATTAGGAAGATAGACTTTGAAAATTTTCAATCAACACAAATTGACAATCGACCTCAATGGGCTTCAGTGGATGTTAATCGACGATATCTGACAAAGTTAGATGCGAACTCACTCAAATATATGAGAAATGTTGAAATTCGACTTCAAATTAGGAAGATAGAGTTTAAAAATTTTCGATCAACACAAAGTGACAGTTGACCTCAATGGGCTTCAGTGGATGTTAATCGACGATATCTGACAAAGTTTGATGCAAACTCTCTCAAATATATAAGAAATGTTGAAATTCGACTTCAAATTAGGGAGATAGACTTTAAAAATTTTCAATCAACACAAAGTGACAGTTGACCTCAATGGGCTTCAGTGGATGTTAATCGACGATATCTGACAAAGTTTGATGCAAACTCTCTCAAATATATGAGAAATGTTGAAATTCGACTTCAAATTAGGAAGATAGACTTTAAAAATTTTCGATCAACACAAAGTGACAGTTGACCTCAATGGACTTCAATGGATGTTAATCGCCTATATCTGACAAAGTTAGATGCAAACTCTCTCAAATATATAAGAAATGTTGAAATTCGACTCCAAATTAGGAAGATAGACTTTGAAAATTTTCAATCAACACAAAGTGACAGTTGAACTCAATGGACTTCAATGGATGTTAATCGACGATATCTGACAAAGTTAGATGCGAACTCACTCAAATATATAAGAAATGTTGAAATTCGTCTCCAAATTAGGAAGATAGAATTTGAAAATTTTCAATCAACACAAATTGACAATCGACCTCAATGGGCTTCAATGGATGTTAATCGCCTATATCTGACAAAGTTAGATGCAAACTCACTGAAATATATGAGAAATGTTGAAATTCGACTTCAAATTAGGAAGATAGACTTTAAAAATTTTCAATCAACACAAAGTGACAGTCGACCTCAATTGGCTTCAGTAGATGTTAATCGACGATATCTGACAAAGTTAGATGCAAACTCTCTCAAATATATAAGAAATGTTGAAATTCGACTTCAAATTACGAAGATAGACTTTGAAAATTTTCAATCAACACAAAGTGACAGTTGACCTCAATGGACCTCAATGGATGTTAATCGCGTATATCTGACAAAGTTAGATGCAAACACACTCAAATATATGAGAAATGTTGAAATTTGACTTCAAATTAGGGAGATAGACTTTAAAAATTTTCAATCAACACAAAGTGACAGTCGACCTCAATGGGCTTCAATGGATGTTAATCGCCTATATCTGACAAAGTTAGATGCAAACTCACTCAAATATATGAGAAATGTTGAAATTCGACTTCAAATTAGGAAGATAGACTTTAAAAATTTTCGATCAACACAAAGTGACAGTTGACCTCAATGGACTTCAATGGATGTTAATCGCCTATATCTGACAAAGTTAGATGCAAACTCTCTCAAATATATAAGAAATGTTGAAATTCGACTCCAAATTAGGAAGATAGACTTTGAAAATTTTCAATCAACACAAAGTGACAGTTGACCTCAATGGACTTCAATGGATGTTAATCGACGATATCTGACAAAGTTAGATGCGAACTCACTCAAATATATAAGAAATGTTGAAATTCGTCTCCAAATTAGGAAGATAGAATTTGAAAATTTTCAATCAACACAAATTGACAATCGACCTCAATGGGCTTCAATGGATGTTAATCGCCTATATCTGACAAAGTTAGATGCAAACTCTCTCAAATATATAAGAAATGTTGAAATTCGTCTTCAAATTAGGAAGATATACTTTGAAAATTTCCAATCAACACAAAGTGACAGTTGACCTCAATGGACCTCAATGGATGTTAATCGCGTATATCTGACAAAGTTAGATGCAAACACACTCCAATATATGAGAAATGTTGAAATTTGACTTCAAATTAGGGAGATAGACTTTAAAAATTTTCAATCAACACAAAGTGACAGTCGACCTCAATGGGCTTCAATGGATGTTAATCGCCTATATCTGACAAAGTTAGATGCAAACTCTCTCAAATATATAAGAAATGTTGAAATTCGACTCCAAATTAGGAAGATAGACTTTAAAAATTTTCAATCAACACAAAGTGACAGATGACCTCAATGGACTTCAATGGATGTTAATCGACGATATCTGACAAAGTTAGATGCGAACTCACTCAAATATATAAGAAATGTTGAAATTCGTCTCCAAATTAGGAAGATAGACTTTGAAAATTTTCAATCAACACAAATTGACAATCGACCTCAATGGGCTTCAATGGATGTTAATCGCCTATATCTGACAAAGTTAGATGCAAACTCACTCAAATATATGACAAATGTTGAAATTCGACTTCAAATTAGGAAGTTAGACTTTGAAAATTTTCAATCAACACAAAGTGACAGTCGACCTCAATTGGCTTCAGTAGATGTTAATCGACGATATCTGACAAAGTTAGATGCAAACTCTCTCAAATATATAAGAAATGTTGAAATTCGACTTCAAATTAGGAAGATAGACTTTGAAAATTTTCAATCAACACAAATTGACAATCGACCTCAATGGGCTTCAGTGGATGTTAATCGACGATATCTGACAAAGTTAGATGCGAACTCACTCAAATATATGAGAAATGTTGAAATTCGACTTCAAATTAGGAAGATAGACTTTAAAAATTTTCGATCAACACAAAGTGACAGTTGACCTAAATGGGCTTCAGTGGATGTTAATCGACGATATCTGACAAAGTTTGATGCAAACTCTCTCAAATATATGAGAAATGTTGAAATTCGACTTCAAATTAGGAAGATAGAGTTTAAAAATTTTCGATCAACACAAAGTGACAGTTGACCTCAATGGGCTTCAGTGGATGTTAATCGACGATATCTGACAAAGTTTGATGCAAACTCTCTCAAATATATAAGAAATGTTGAAATTCGTCTCCAAATTAGGAAGATAGAATTTGAAAATTTTCAATCAACACAAATTGACAATCGACCTCAATGGGCTTCAATGGATGTTAATCGCCTATATCTGACAAAGTTAGATGCAAACTCACTGAAATATATGAGAAATGTTGAAATTCGACTTCAAATTAGGAAGATAGACTTTAAAAATTTTCAATCAACACAAAGTGACAGTTGACCTCAATGGACCTCAATGGATGTTAATCGCGTATATCTGACAAAGTTAGATGCAAACACACTCAAATATATGAGAAATGTTGAAATTTGACTTCAAATTAGGGAGATAGACTTTAAAAATTTTCAATCAACACAAAGTGACAGTCGACCTCAATGGGCTTCAATGGATGTTAATCGCCTATATCTGACAAAGTTAGATGCAAACTCACTCAAATATATGAGAAATGTTGAAATTCGACTTCAAATTAGGAAGATAGACTTTAAAAATTTTCGATCAACACAAAGTGACAGTTGACCTAAATGGGCTTCAGTGGATGTTAATCGACGATATCTGACAAAGTTTGATGCAAACTCTCTCAAATATATGAGAAATGTTGAAATTCGACTTCAAATTAGGAAGATAGAGTTTAAAAATTTTCGATCAACACAAAGTGACAGTTGACCTCAATGGGCTTCAGTGGATGTTAATCGACGATATCTGACAAAGTTTGATGCAAACTCTCTCAAATATATAAGAAATGTTGAAATTCGACTTCAAATTAGGGAGATAGACTTTAAAAATTTTCAATCAACACAAAGTGACAGTTGACCTCAATGGGCTTCAGTGGATGTTAATCGACGATATCTGACAAAGTTTGATGCAAACTCTCTCAAATATATGAGAAATGTTGAAATTCGACTTCAAATTAGGAAGATAGACTTTGAAAATTTTCAATCAACACAAAGTGACAGTTGACCTCAATGGACCTCAATGGATGTTAATCGCGTATATCTGACAAAGTTAGATGCAAACACACTCAAATATATGAGAAATGTTGAAATTTGACTTCAAATTAGGGAGATAGACTTTAAAAATTTTCAATCAACACAAAGTGACAGTCGACCTCAATGGGCTTCAATGGATGTTAATCGCCTATATCTGACAAAGTTAGATGCAAACTCACTCAAATATATGAGAAATGTTGAAATTCGACTTCAAATTAGGAAGATAGACTTTAAAAATTTTCGATCAACACAAAGTGACAGTTGACCTCAATGGACTTCAATGGATGTTAATCGCCTATATCTGACAAAGTTAGATGCAAACTCTCTCAAATATATAAGAAATGTTGAAATTCGACTCCAAATTAGGAAGATAGACTTTGAAAATTTTCAATCAACACAAAGTGACAGTTGACCTCAATGGACTTCAATGGATGTTAATCGACGATATCTGACAAAGTTAGATGCGAACTCACTCAAATATATAAGAAATGTTGAAATTCGTCTCCAAATTAGGAAGATAGAATTTGAAAATTTTCAATCAACACAAATTGACAATCGACCTCAATGGGCTTCAATGGATGTTAATCGCCTATATCTGACAAAGTTAGATGCAAACTCACTGAAATATATGAGAAATGTTGAAATTCGACTTCAAATTAGGAAGATAGACTTTAAAAATTTTCAATCAACACAAAGTGACAGTCGACCTCAATTGGCTTCAGTAGATGTTAATCGACGATATCTGACAAAGTTAGATGCAAACTCTCTCAAATATATAAGAAATGTTGAAATTCGACTTCAAATTACGAAGATAGACTTTGAAAATTTTCAATCAACACAAAGTGACAGTTGACCTCAATGGACCTCAATGGATGTTAATCGCGTATATCTGACAAAGTTAGATGCAAACACACTCAAATATATGAGAAATGTTGAAATTTGACTTCAAATTAGGGAGATAGACTTTAAAAATTTTCAATCAACACAAAGTGATAGTCGACCTCAATGGGCTTCAATGGATGTTAATCGCCTATATCTGACAAAGTTAGATGCAAACTCACTCAAATATATGAGAAATGTTGAAATTCGACTTCAAATTAGGAAGATAGACTTTAAAAATTTTCGATCAACACAAAGTGACAGTTGACCTCAATGGACTTCAATGGATGTTAATCGCCTATATCTGACAAAGTTAGATGCAAACTCTCTCAAATATATAAGAAATGTTGAAATTCGACTCCAAATTAGGAAGATAGACTTTGAAAATTTTCAATCAACACAAAGTGACAGTTGACCTCAATGGACTTCAATGGATGTTAATCGACGATATCTGACAAAGTTAGATGCGAACTCACTCAAATATATAAGAAATGTTGAAATTCGTCTCCAAATTAGGAAGATAGAATTTGAAAATTTTCAATCAACACAAATTGACAATCGACCTCAATGGGCTTCAATGGATGTTAATCGCCTATATCTGACAAAGTTAGATGCAAACTCACTGAAATATATGAGAAATGTTGAAATTCGACTTCAAATTAGGAAGATAGACTTTAAAAATTTTCAATCAACACAAAGTGTCAGTTGACCTCAATGGACTTCAATGGATGTTAATCGCGTATATCTGACAAAGTAAGATGCAAACACACTCAAATATATGAGAAATGTTGAAATTCGACTTCAAATTAGGAAGATAGACTTTGAAAATTTTCAATTAACACAAAGTGACAGTCGACCTCAATGGACTTCAATGGATGTTAATCGCGTATATCTGACAAAGTAAGATGCAAACACACTCAAATATATGAGAAATGTTGAAATTCGACTTCAAATTAGGAAGATAGACTTTGAAAATTTTCAATTAACACAAAGTGACAGTCGACCTCAATTGGCTTCAGTAGATGTTAATCGACGATATCTGACAAAGTTAGATGCAAACTCTCTCAAATATATAAGAAATGTTGAAATTCGACTTCAAATTAGGAAGATAGACTTTGAAAATTTTCAATCAACACAAATTGACAATCGACCTCAATGGGCTTCAGTGGATGTTAATCGACGATATCTGACAAAGTTAGATGCGAACTCACTCAAATATATGAGAAATGTTGAAATTCGACTTCAAATTAGGAAGATGGACTTTAAAAATTTTCGATCAACACAAAGTGACAGTTGACCTCAATGGGCTTCAGTGGATGTTAATCGATGATATCTGACAAAGTTTGATGCAAACTCTCTCAAATATATAAGAAATGTTGAAATTCGTCTTCAAATTAGGAAGATATACTTTGAAAATTTCCAATCAACACAAAGTGACAGTTGACCTCAATGGACCTCAATGGATGTTAATCGCGTATATCTGACAAAGTTAGATGCAAACACACTCCAATATATGAGAAATGTTGAAATTTGACTTCAAATTAGGGAGATAGACTTTAAAAATTTACAATCAACACAAAGTGACAGTCGACCTCAATGGGCTTCAATGGATGTTAATCGCCTATATCTGACAAAGTTAGATGCAAACTCACTCAAATATATGAGAAATGTTGAAATTCGACTTCAAATTAGGAAGAGAGACTTTGAAAATTTTCAATGAACACAAATTGACAATCGACCTCAATGGGCTTCAGTGGATGTTAATCGCCTATATCTGACAAAGTTAGATGCAAACTCTCTCAAATATATAAGAAATGTTGAAATTCGACTCCAAATTAGGAAGATAGACTTTAAAAATTTTCAATCAACACAAAGTGACAGATGACCTCAATGGACTTCAATGGATGTTAATCGACGATATCTGACAAAGTTAGATGCGAACTCACTCAAATATATAAGAAATGTTGAAATTCGTCTCCAAATTAGGAAGATAGACTTTGAAAATTTTCAATCAACACAAATTGACAATCGACCTCAATGGGCTTCAATGGATGTTAATCGCCTATATCTGACAAAGTTAGATGCAAACTCACTCAAATATATGACAAATGTTGAAATTCGACTTCAAATTAGGAAGTTAGACTTTGAAAATTTTCAATCAACACAAATTGACAATCGACCTCAATGGGCTTCAGTGGATGTTAATCGACGATATCTGACAAAGTTAGATGCGAACTCACTCAAATATATGAGAAATGTTGAAATTCGACTTCAAATTAGGAAGATAGACTTTAAAAATTTTCGATCAACACAAAGTGACAGTTGACCTAAATGGGCTTCAGTGGATGTTAATCGACGATATCTGACAAAGTTTGATGCAAACTCTCTCAAATATATGAGAAATGTTGAAATTCGACTTCAAATTAGGAAGATAGAGTTTAAAAATTTTCGATCAACACAAAGTGACAGTTGACCTCAATGGGCTTCAGTGGATGTTAATCGACGATATCTGACAAAGTTTGATGCAAACTCTCTCAAATATATAAGAAATGTTGAAATTCGACTTCAAATTAGGGAGATAGACTTTAAAAATTTTCAATCAACACAAAGTGACAGTTGACCTCAATGGGCTTCAGTGGATGTTAATCGACGATATCTGACAAAGTTTGATGCAAACTCTCTCAAATATATGAGAAATGTTGAAATTCGACTTCAAATTAGGAAGATAGACTTTGAAAATTTTCAATCAACACAAAGTGACAGTTGACCTCAATGGACCTCAATGGATGTTAATCGCCTATATCTGACAAAGTTAGATGCAAACTCACTCAAATATATGAGAAATGTTGAAATTCGACTTCAAATTAGGAAGATAGACTTTAAAAATTTTCGATCAACACAAAGTGACAGTTGACCTCAATGGACTTCAATGGATGTTAATCGCCTATATCTGACAAAGTTAGATGCAAACTCTCTCAAATATATAAGAAATGTTGAAATTCGACTTCAAATTAGGAAGATAGACTTTAAAAATTTTCGATCAACACAAAGTGACAGTTGACCTAAATGGGCTTCAGTGGATGTTAATCGACGATATCTGACAAAGTTAGATGCAAACTCTCTCAAATATATAAGAAATGTTGAAATTCGACTTCAAATTAGGAAGATAGACTTTAAAAATTTTCGATCAACACAAAGTGACAGTTGACCTAAATGGGCTTCAGTGGATGTTAATCGACGATATCTGACAAAGTTTGATGCAAACTCTCTCAAATATATGAGAAATGTTGAAATTCGACTTCAAATTAGGAAGATAGAGTTTAAAAATTTTCGATCAACACAAAGTGACAGTTGACCTCAATGGGCTTCAGTGGATGTTAATCGACGATATCTGACAAAGTTTGATGCAAACTCTCTCAAATATATAAGAAATGTTGAAATTCGACTTCAAATTAGGGAGATAGACTTTAAAAATTTTCAATCAACACAAAGTGACAGTTGACCTCAATGGGCTTCAGTGGATGTTAATCGACGATATCTGACAAAGTTAGATGCAAACACACTCAAATATATGAGAAATGTTGAAATTTGACTTCAAATTAGGGAGATAGACTTTAAAAATTTTCAATCAACACAAAGTGACAGTCGACCTCAATGGGCTTCAATGGATGTTAATCGCCTATATCTGACAAAGTTAGATGCAAACTCACTCAAATATATGAGAAATGTTGAAATTCGACTTCAAATTAGGAAGATAGACTTTAAAAATTTTCGATCAACACAAAGTGACAGTTGACCTCAATGGACTTCAATGGATGTTAATCGCCTATATCTGACAAAGTTAGATGCAAACTCTCTCAAATATATAAGAAATGTTGAAATTCGACTCCAAATTAGGAAGATAGACTTTGAAAATTTTCAATCAACACAAAGTGACAGTTGACCTCAATGGACTTCAATGGATGTTAATCGACGATATCTGACAAAGTTAGATGCGAACTCACTCAAATATATAAGAAATGTTGAAATTCGTCTCCAAATTAGGAAGATAGAATTTGAAAATTTTCAATCAACACAAATTGACAATCGACCTCAATGGGCTTCAATGGATGTTAATCGCCTATATCTGACAAAGTTAGATGCAAACTCACTGAAATATATGAGAAATGTTGAAATTCGACTTCAAATTAGGAAGATAGACTTTAAAAATTTTCAATCAACACAAAGTGACAGTCGACCTCAATTGGCTTCAGTAGATGTTAATCGACGATATCTGACAAAGTTAGATGCGAACTCACTCAAATATATAAGAAATGTTGAAATTCGTCTCCAAATTAGGAAGATAGACTTTGAAAATTTTCAATCAACACAAATTGACAATCGACCTCAATGGGCTTCAATGGATGTTAATCGCCTATATCTGACAAAGTTAGATGCAAACTCACTCAAATATATGACAAATGTTGAAATTCGACTTCAAATTAGGAAGAGAGACTTTGAAAATTTTCAATGAACACAAATTGACAATCGACCTCAATGGGCTTCAGTGGATGTTAATCGCCTATATCTGACAAAGTTAGATGCAAACTCTCTCAAATATATAAGAAATGTTGAAATTCGACTCCAAATTAGGAAGATAGACTTTAAAAATTTTCAATCAACACAAAGTGACAGATGACCTCAATGGACTTCAATGGATGTTAATCGACGATATCTGACAAAGTTAGATGCGAACTCACTCAAATATATAAGAAATGTTGAAATTCGTCTCCAAATTAGGAAGATAGACTTTGAAAATTTTCAATCAACACAAATTGACAATCGACCTCAATGGGCTTCAATGGATGTTAATCGCCTATATCTGACAAAGTTAGATGCAAACTCACTCAAATATATGACAAATGTTGAAATTCGACTTCAAATTAGGAAGTTAGACTTTGAAAATTTTCAATCAACACAAATTGACAATCGACCTCAATGGGCTTCAGTGGATGTTAATCGACGATATCTGACAAAGTTAGATGCGAACTCACTCAAATATATGAGAAATGTTGAAATTCGACTTCAAATTAGGAAGATAGACTTTAAAAATTTTCGATCAACACAAAGTGACAGTTGACCTAAATGGGCTTCAGTGGATGTTAATCGACGATATCTGACAAAGTTTGATGCAAACTCTCTCAAATATATGAGAAATGTTGAAATTCGACTTCAAATTAGGAAGATAGAGTTTAAAAATTTTCGATCAACACAAAGTGACAGTTGACCTCAATGGGCTTCAGTGGATGTTAATCGACGATATCTGACAAAGTTTGATGCAAACTCTCTCAAATATATAAGAAATGTTGAAATTCGACTTCAAATTAGGGAGATAGACTTTAAAAATTTTCAATCAACACAAAGTGACAGTTGACCTCAATGGGCTTCAGTGGATGTTAATCGACGATATCTGACAAAGTTTGATGCAAACTCTCTCAAATATATGAGAAATGTTGAAATTCGACTTCAAATTAGGAAGATAGACTTTGAAAATTTTCAATCAACACAAAGTGACAGTTGACCTCAATGGACCTCAATGGATGTTAATCGCCTATATCTGACAAAGTTAGATGCAAACTCACTCAAATATATGAGAAATGTTGAAATTCGACTTCAAATTAGGAAGATAGACTTTAAAAATTTTCGATCAACACAAAGTGACAGTTGACCTCAATGGACTTCAATGGATGTTAATCGCCTATATCTGACAAAGTTAGATGCAAACTCTCTCAAATATATAAGAAATGTTGAAATTCGACTTCAAATTAGGAAGATAGACTTTAAAAATTTTCGATCAACACAAAGTGACAGTTGACCTAAATGGGCTTCAGTGGATGTTAATCGACGATATCTGACAAAGTTAGATGCAAACTCTCTCAAATATATAAGAAATGTTGAAATTCGACTTCAAATTAGGAAGATAGACTTTAAAAATTTTCGATCAACACAAAGTGACAGTTGACCTAAATGGGCTTCAGTGGATGTTAATCGACGATATCTGACAAAGTTTGATGCAAACTCTCTCAAATATATGAGAAATGTTGAAATTCGACTTCAAATTAGGAAGATAGAGTTTAAAAATTTTCGATCAACACAAAGTGACAGTTGACCTCAATGGGCTTCAGTGGATGTTAATCGACGATATCTGACAAAGTTTGATGCAAACTCTCTCAAATATATAAGAAATGTTGAAATTCGACTTCAAATTAGGGAGATAGACTTTAAAAATTTTCAATCAACACAAAGTGACAGTTGACCTCAATGGGCTTCAGTGGATGTTAATCGACGATATCTGACAAAGTTAGATGCAAACACACTCAAATATATGAGAAATGTTGAAATTTGACTTCAAATTAGGGAGATAGACTTTAAAAATTTTCAATCAACACAAAGTGACAGTCGACCTCAATGGGCTTCAATGGATGTTAATCGCCTATATCTGACAAAGTTAGATGCAAACTCACTCAAATATATGAGAAATGTTGAAATTCGACTTCAAATTAGGAAGATAGACTTTAAAAATTTTCGATCAACACAAAGTGACAGTTGACCTCAATGGACTTCAATGGATGTTAATCGCCTATATCTGACAAAGTTAGATGCAAACTCTCTCAAATATATAAGAAATGTTGAAATTCGACTCCAAATTAGGAAGATAGACTTTGAAAATTTTCAATCAACACAAAGTGACAGTTGACCTCAATGGACTTCAATGGATGTTAATCGACGATATCTGACAAAGTTAGATGCGAACTCACTCAAATATATAAGAAATGTTGAAATTCGTCTCCAAATTAGGAAGATAGAATTTGAAAATTTTCAATCAACACAAATTGACAATCGACCTCAATGGGCTTCAATGGATGTTAATCGCCTATATCTGACAAAGTTAGATGCAAACTCACTGAAATATATGAGAAATGTTGAAATTCGACTTCAAATTAGGAAGATAGACTTTAAAAATTTTCAATCAACACAAAGTGACAGTCGACCTCAATTGGCTTCAGTAGATGTTAATCGACGATATCTGACAAAGTTAGATGCAAACTCTCTCAAATATATAAGAAATGTTGAAATTCGACTTCAAATTACGAAGATAGACTTTGAAAATTTTCAATCAACACAAATTGACAATCGACCTCAATGGGCTTCAATGGATGTTAATCGCGTATATCTGACAAAGTTAGATGCAAACACACTCAAATATATGACAAATGTTGAAATTCGACTTCAAATTAGGAAGATAGACTTTAAAAATTTTCGATCAACACAAAGTGACAGTTGACCTCAATGGGCTTCAGTGGATGTTAATCGACGATATCTGACAAAGTTTGATGCAAACTCTCTCAAATATATGAGAAATGTTGAAATTCGACTTCAAATTAGGAAGATAGACTTTGAAAATTTTCAATCAACACAAAGTGACAGTTGACCTCAATGGACCTCAATGGATGTTAATCGCGTATATCTGACAAAGTTAGATGCAAACACACTCAAATATATGAGAAATGTTGAAATTTGACTTCAAATTAGGGAGATAGACTTTGAAAATTTTCAATCAACACAAAGTGACAGTTGACCTCAATGGACTTCAATGGATGTTAATCGACGATATCTGACAAAGTTAGATGCGAACTCACTCAAATATATAAGAAATGTTGAAATTCGTCTCCAAATTAGGAAGATAGAATTTGAAAATTTTCAATCAACACAAATTGACAATCGACCTCAATGGGCTTCAATGGATGTTAATCGCCTATATCTGACAAAGTTAGATGCAAACTCACTCAAATATATGAGAAATGTTGAAATTCGACTTCAAATTAGGAAGATAGACTTTAAAAATTTTCAATCAACACAAAGTGACAGTCGACCTCAATGGGCTTCAATGGATGTTAATCGCCAATATCTGACAAAGTTAGATGCAAACTCACTCAAATATATGAGAAATGTTGAAATTCAACTTCAAATTAGGAAGATAGACTTTAAAAATTTTCAATCAACACAAAGTGACAGTCGACCTCAATGGGCTTCAATGGATGTTAATCGCCTATATCTGACAAAGTTAGATGCAAACTCACTCAAATATATGAGAAATGTTGAAATTCGACTTCAAATTAGGAAGATAGACTTTAAAAATTTTCGATCAACACAAAGTGACAGTTGACCTCAATGGACTTCAATGGATATTAATCGCCTATATCTGACAGAGTTAGATGCAAACTCTCTCAAATATATAAGAAATGTTGAAATTCGACTCCAAATTAGGAAGATAGACTTTGAAAATTTTCAATCAACACAAAGTGACAGTTGACCTCAATGGACTTCAATGGATGTTAATCGACGATATCTGACAAAGTTAGATGCGAACTCACTCAAATATATAAGAAATGTTGAAATTCGTCTCCAAATTAGGAAGATAGAATTTGAAAATTTTCAATCAACACAAATTGACAATCGACCTCAATGGGCTTCAATGGATGTTAATCGCCTATATCTGACAAAGTTAGATGCAAACTCACTCAAATATATGAGAAATGTTGAAATTCGACTTCAAATTAGGAAGATAGACTTTGAAAATTTTCAATCAACACAACGTGACAGTTGATCTCAATGGGCTTCAATGGATGTTAATCGCGTATATCTGACAAAGTTAGATGCAAACACACTCAAATATATGACAAATGTTGAAATTCGACTTCAAATTAGGAAGATAGACTTTGAAAATTTTCAATCAACACAAAGTGACAATCGACCTCAATTGGCTTCAGTAGATGTTAATCGACGATATCTGACAAAGTTAGATGCAAACTCTCTCAAATATATAAGAAATGTTGAAATTCGACTTCAAATTACGAAGATAGACTTTGAAAATTTTCAATCAACACAAATTGACAATCGACCTCAATGGGCTTCAGTGGATGTTAATCGACGATATCTGACAAAGTTAGATGCGAACTCACTCAAATATATGAGAAATGTTGAAATTCGACTTCAAATTAGGAAGATAGACTTTAAAAATTTTCGATCAACACAAAGTGACAGTTGACCTCAATGGGCTTCAGTGGATGTTAATCGACGATATCTGACAAAGTTTGATGCAAACTCTCTCAAATATATGAGAAATGTTGAAATTCGACTTCAAATTAGGAAGATAGACTTTAAAAATTTTCAATCAACACAAAGTGTCAGTTGACCTCAATGGACTTCAATGGATGTTAATCGCGTATATCTGACAAAGTTAGATGCAAACACACTCAAATATATGAGAAATGTTGAAATTCGACTTCAAATTAGGAAGATAGACTTTGAAATTTTCAATCAACACAAAGTGACAGTTGACCTCAATGCACCTCAATGGATGTTAATCGCGTATATCTGACAAAGTTAGATGCAAACACACTCAAATATATGAGAAATGTTGAAATTTGACTTCAAATTAGGGAGATAGACTTTAAAAATTTTCAATCAACACAAAGTGACAGTCGACCTCAATGGGCTTCAATGGATGTTAATCGCCTATATCTGACAAAGTTAGATGCAAACTCACTCAAATATATGAGAAATGTTGAAATTCGACTTCAAATTAGGAAGAGAGACTTTGAAAATTTTCAATGAACACAAATTGACAATCGACCTCAATGGGCTTCAATGGATGTTAATCGCCTATATCTGACAAAGTTAGATGCAAACTCACTCAAATATATGAGAAATGTTGAAATTCGACTTCAAATTAGGAAGATAGACTTTGAAAATTTTCGATCAACACAAAGTGACAGTTGACCTCAATGGACTTCAATGGATGTTAATCGCCTATATCTGACAAAGTTAGATGCAAACTCTCTCAAATATATAAGAAATGTTGAAATTCGACTCCAAATTAGGAAGATAGACTTTGAAAATTTTCAATCAACACAAAGTGACAGTCGACCTCAATTGGCTTCAGTAGATGTTAATCGACGATATCTGACAAAGTTAGATGCAAACTCTCTCAAATATATAAGAAATGTTGAAATTCGACTTCAAATTACGAAGATAGACTTTGAAAATTTTCAATCAACACAAATTGACAATCGACCTCAATGGGCTTCAGTGGATGTTAATCGACGATATCTGACAAAGTTAGATGCAAACTCTCTCAAATATATAAGAAATGTTGAAATTCGACTCCAAATTAGGAAGATAGACTTTAAAAATTTTCAATCAACACAAAGTGACAGTCGACCTCAATTGGCTTCAGTAGATGTTAATTGACGATATCTGACAAAGTTAGATGCAAACTCTCTCAAATATATGAGAAATGTTGAAATTCGACTTCAAATTAGGAAGATAGACTTTAAAAATTTTCGATCAACACAAAGTGACAGTTGACCTCAATGGGCTTCAGTGGATGTTAATCGACGACATCTGACAAAGTTTGATGCAATCTCTCTCAAATATATAAGAAATGTTGAAATTCGACTTCAAATTACGAAGATAGACTTTGAAAATTTTCAATCAACACAAATTGACAGTCGACCTCAATTGGCTTCAGTAGATGTTAATCGACGATATCTGACAAAGTTAGATGCAAACTCTCTCAAATATATAAGAAATGTTGAAATTCGACTTCAAATTACGAAGATAGACTTTGAAAATTTTCAATCAACACAAATTGACAATCGACCTCAATGGGCTTCAGTGGATGTTAATCGACGATATCTGACAAAGTTAGATGCAAACTCTCTCAAATATATAAGAAATGTTGAAATTCGACTCCAAATTAGGAAGATAGACTTTAAAAATTTTCAATCAACACAAAGTGACAGTCGACCTCAATTGGCTTCAGTAGATGTTAATTGACGATATCTGACAAAGTTAGATGCAAACTCTCTCAAATATATAAGAAATGTTGAAATTCGACTTCAAATTAGGAAGATAGACTTTGAAAATTTTCAATCAACACAAATTGACAATCGACCTCAATGGGCTTCAATGGATGTTAATCGCGTATATCTGACAAAGTTAGATGCAAACACACTCAAATATATGACAAATGTTGAAATTCGACTTCAAATTAGGAAGATAGACTTTGAAAATTTTCAATCAACACAAAGTGACAGTCGACCTCAATTGGCTTCAGTAGATGTTAATCGACGATATCTGACAAAGTTAGATGCAAACTCTCTCAAATATATAAGAAATGTTGAAATTCGACTTCAAATTACGAAGATAGACTTTGAAAATTTTCAATCAACACAAATTGACAGTCGACCTCAATTGGCTTCAGTAGATGTTAATCGACGATATCTGACAAAGTTAGATGCAAACTCTCTCAAATATA